>NW_022595246.1:8928772-9111277 GCF_009176505.1 Sitodiplosis mosellana
AATGTACTACGCGCTGCTTCGTTTGTTCGTCAATTATTCATTTTTCCTAAAACAAATGATAAATGGAGAGAAAGAGGAAATTATACGGTTGGTCAATAGGGCGAGAACGAGAGAAAGCGAAAGAACTGAGCGGCGGGCACAAATGCACGCAAACGAAAATCCCAATGAATTGGCCGGCGTGTTTTTGTACAAATAACACAAAATGATTCGCTTTCAGCTACCATCATCCAATTGACCTATTCACATACATTTTTATTTATTGTTCACATTCGACAAGGGTCTTGTTGCAGTCTATGCTTCATGCCATTCTTCGGCAAGACATTCATACTCAAAACTCGCATAAAATATTCATTAACAAGCCACACAGTTGGGCACTTTACCGCAACTGCAAAAAGTACTATGTGTCTATCAGCCACACACACACACACACACACACACACACCAACCAAACAATGCGAACCGTCTGCTCGGTTTCGATAAGATTGGTCCCATCTTTTTTTCTGCTGGAGATTATAATTCAGTCGAAGCAATTTTGTGCATGCAATTTTCGCATAAAAATTTCAATGAGATCGGGATTACTTAATTTGATGTGTCTAAAAAGAGTCGATGTCCTTCTTCGGAATAAACACTTTTTTTCGCTCTCTGTTTCGTCTGAAATGGAATGAAATGAAATTTAAAACCCTCATTTTCGGTTGATTCGGATCGGATTGTGTCTGTGTGGGTGTGTGTGTGTGCAATTTAGTTGGCATTATCAATCTGAAGGTCGGCCAGTACTACATAAAATGCATTTAATTTACCGGATCTTAGTCGACAGATTAAAATTTCCGAAATTGTGATGTTGCAATAGAGAGAGAGAGAGAGAGAGAGAGAGAGAGAGAGAGAGAGAATGAATGCTCGTTCGGGTTCGTGTATGGAACCTAGAGAGAGAGAGAGAGAGAGCGGGTGAGTGTGAGCAGAAAAAAGCATATCTGAGATTAAAAGCAAAGACAAGTCCATTACCGCTCGCGGTTCACAAACATTGAACAC
Source organism: Sitodiplosis mosellana (assembly GCF_009176505.1). Lineage (NCBI taxonomy): Eukaryota > Metazoa > Arthropoda > Insecta > Diptera > Cecidomyiidae > Sitodiplosis > Sitodiplosis mosellana. Next base: position 8,929,799 of record NW_022595246.1, read on the forward strand.
TCTCTGTTTAGCTCTCCCCTAGAAGCATGGGCAGAGGATACATAATGGACTTGTGCACACATTTTTTTTCTCTCGATTCCTTTCCCGGTGCTTTTGCTGTTTGTTTGCGTTTTTGTTTTTGTTTCGGACACGAATGTGAATGTGTTGTTTGCATTGGAGAATGAGAAATTACATGCTAACGAGAAGCAAGCGAGCGAATGAATGAATGCGCCCGCCACAAAAAGGGAGCGATGGGAATTTATTCAAGCGAAAATTTAATAAGTTGAGCATTGTGAATTAATGGCCAGAGATTAACTTTGCTTTTTGTCATTTGCCATGCAATCATGTAATCACAATGCCGTCATCTTGCCACTTCTTTGCCCTGCTCCCGTCCACTCTCTTGTTCGATATGTTGGTGTCTCTTTTTTTTCACTCGCTCACTCTATCTTCCATTTTGCCATTTATTTTTGTTGCCGCTACTTTTTTTTCTTCGCTCTACTGTACGACAACGCGCACACGACCATAACTATGTTACAAACGCCACCGCATTTGCTTATGCCTCAAGCTTTCTCATTTAATTAGTTTGATAGCAATCTCTATGCCAAAGATCAGCTTTTTTTCTACTTTTCGCATCGGATTCCTCAATTGAGAGCGCGCGGCACATTTCCTCACAACAAAATATACATACAAGCCAACCAGACGTTTTTTCGTTCTGTTCCGTCTCCCTCTCTTTCAATCTCTCGATTTGGCATTTTAACGAGCTCGTGCTTAATCCTGAACTTGTAACTCTCTTTCTCGGTGTGTATCTGGTTTTGGGGCATTTTGATTTGGCCGCTTGCTTGTTTTCTCCCTACTTAACAAAAGTGATGACGAGTGAAAGTGGTGTTCGTATGCAACTAATTTCCCACTCTTCGTCTCTTCGCGTTCATCCATGGCACAAAATGTGTCAAAGTCTTCTGCCATTTTAATACAATTTATTTTAATTACAAATTTGCAAATATACAACGGTTTTAACTTATGCCATTGTGTGCATTTGCGATTTACAAAAGAGCACAAAGAGTCACCGACAATTGTTTTCGCTCTCTCTATACAATATATTTTCCACAAGCTCCCACCACCACCATCACCGTTAATACCAACGCTTGGCTTGTAGATCTCTCTGCATTAATGGCACAGCTGCGTGCATTACGTGAGCATCAACCACTGGCTTCTCTCATTCCATTCGCTAATAATTCCATTGTTTGTTCGTCGGTTGGTTCGTTCATTCGTGTACATTTTTTTCTTCTTTCAACCGACCATTTTATATTGTTTATACGAAAACTTCGTGTTCTCTTCAAATCATCCAATTGTTATTGCTTGAGCGGAGCTTGATTTAAAAGCCAAAACTATTACATAAGAAAAAGCATAAAGAATGAACATTTAGATAAGAGAAATTTCCACCGGAAACAATAATTTGAAATTGAAATGAATTTCCTGAGTGACACAGGTAAACGAATGCGTTTATTTTGATAACGTAATTGATTCGTTCCGAAAAAGTTTGATGTAAACCCAAGAAAACCATAACATATTAATTAACTCCGAAGACTATGTGGCATGCTCTGAATCAGTAATTTAGGTACTTCACCACTGGATCGTGATTCTTTCTCACCTTGTTCAATGCATTTTTCTCACCGTCAGTCAGCACGTGTGTCGGAACATAAAAATCGGCACAACTCAATGGTTTTAGGGTAATGGACAATGGTGTCGATTAATTCAAGAGGAATTTGATGATCCATTCAAGAAGAGTGGCTTGTTTGTTGAAGAAAAAAAATCAATTCCAGCTTTCGTTTGAACTAAAAACAAGAATAGCTACACTTCGAAAGGATAACAAAATTCCAGATTAATTCAATAGCTAAAAGAAAAATTGTTGTCATGCTCAAAATACGGATATCAAGATGTTGTACATGTATTGTTTGCAAACAAAATTGACCAATTAGGAGATAAATAAAATAACAAGAGCGAAGAATTTCGCCAACGCAACAAAGAGAGGCACACATTAAACTGGCAAAAGAGAACTGGCGGTTTGGTTTTATCGCACGCTCTGTCTCTCTTGCTCGCTCGCACCCAGAAACCCCGATTGTGCCTTCATTTAATTTGACATTAAAAACTTTTGTGCAAAAATGCGCTTTTATGAAATATTTTTTCATCATCATTATCATGGCCAATATTCCAAAATTTGAGAAAAGTTGTGTGTTGTTTTGTGCCGAAAACAATTTTAATCATGAATAAATTTTATAAAGGGAAAAATTGTTTTGAGAACAACTTTAAACGTATTGTGTCAGCCGCCGCACCATTTTCAGCGGCTGCATGTGCGTTGGTTTTTCCCAAACATTGAATGGAAGTTTGTTGTGTCTAACGGCATTTGGATCGGGTTTTAATAATGTTACAACAGCGAATAACGGAAATCTTCATGTATGCGAGCTGTATGATGATAACAATTGTAGCCTAGTTACAAGAATGTAAACATATTCCCATCGTAATGTATTATTCATTTTGATTGTGTGCAGATGAATCGGTATTGGAATTAGAACACATATAGCACCTAAAAATCCAATAAATATATATATATATATATATATATATGCGTGAGTGAGGCGGATGATGTGTAACAGATGATGTGTAACATGATTCCACATCGGAGACTCTTCTGAGCAGCATTTTCAACTTTTTAACCTAATATCGAAAATTTGGAGTAAAACGACGACATCTTCGTCCTCGTCTTCGTCTTTCGAATGGAATGTGGCATGCATGTGTTTACACTTACAGACACTCACGCATTGTGGGGTACGCTTTTGCACTAATAAACGAAAAGATGCCAAGCCTCATCGTCTTCATCTCATTGTATTTTTCATTTAGCACATTCGACGCTAGTTACATTGTTTGGGCTTTGAAATTGGAACGAAAATGCAATGCGAAGGAGAGAGAGATGGGGGAGTGTGTCAGTCTAAGCCAACAACTCAATCAAGTTGGGAATTCGATGTGAGCAACGCACAGTGTAGTAGTTTGCAAGACCGTAAACATTCGAATTTGAGAACCGTGTGAAATAATGCTACATCTTTTAAGCTTGTTTATAAATTTATGTGGCATTCAAAACGCATTAATCATTCCAAATTTTCCTTTTCCTTCGCCAACATTCCTTTATAGGCTATGGCAAGTAGTCGGCCCCATTCTCAATACCTTTCTATGTATAAATTACATGCGAAAGAGAAAGAAAAACTCATCAAAAATTATACTCAAATATGCGTAGCCCAATATTTTGACACAGATTCCAACGCCACATCTCAATTTTTCTATTTCTAACGCAAAAATTGTCTTGTATTCTGAATTTCGTGTAAAATTATTCGTCTGGAAGCGAATTCTTTGAAAATTTTCCACTTTTGGAAAGGAGCAACTGTTATATATAAAAGGTTATATAGAAAAGGTATACCTTTTCACATGACAACCAATTTTGACGGAATACTTTCAGTTTTCGTCACGCCTGAGTGAGTCAACCAACTTTACTATCCATGAATGAAGCAATACATGTTGTGCTTGTTCTGGAATGTATTTATAGTTTGAAGTGGATAACCAAACGATTTTATAATGCACATTTTTAACTAGGTCTCGCAACTATCAAAATTTGCAATGAACGTAAAAAAATGGATAACAACAACGATGTGTTGTCCCGATAGGCAGATATAGATACGGTTCATAAACGAAAACAAAGTCATTCAATTGACTATGACCCGGTCATCTCAAACTTAAACTATTGTTTTCGAAATATTCCGGTTCAAGCTTCAAGCACCAGATTACTATCGGTGAATAACCCAAATTTGACTTGGTTAGTCGGTGATTTTTCAAGTATTTTATTTCAAGATTTATTTTGAAATTAACTGATTTTCATTAATGAAAATGGGTTTTCAAATGATGCTAGCTGGTTTTTTTATATTTCATTGCATTGTAAAATTTGGAATTAAAGTCTACTCAAACCACTTATTTTATTGCATGAAATGCCTAGGGGCATCACGCGATTTTGCAGAACGCAAATAACTCTGAAAAAATAAAAATAATAGTGAATCAAACCTTCAACCATAAATTTGAACGATTTTGGTAGATAACGGTGAATATTGGAACATCTTTTGACTATACAATCTGCACAAATTTACTGGTATGCACGTCAATCTCAAATATCTATGTATATTTAATAATATCCATTAGACTTACAGTCTATTTTTCATACGTATACGCGTAAATTTGACATATCTATGTATATCCAGTAATATTCATTTGTCGTTCACGATGAATATTGTTGAATATACGTGGATATTTCGGATTTACATGCATACCATTGAATTTCTAAGTTATTACTTGATGCGTGTGGATACAAAAAATGAAAAAAATGATTTTTCCCCCTAGTGAAATGCAATCAAAATTATGTGTTTTTCAAAAATATAAAATACATAATTTTAAATCGTCGAAATGAGAATTATCTTATAAACGCCATGGTCATTCAACCGAAAGGCGCTTATGGCAGATATCAGAATATTTGGATGCTTCTATACTATATTGATTTCATGAAGAAGAATAAATCGCAAATATTCACTGCCTCGTTTGTATGTATCAGCATAGTGTACACAAATTACTGCAATTATATGAACGATGTTCTCAATTTTCCACAAAATAACCTTCTGACATGGGAACTAGCATTTGGTATTCAATGAAAAGTTTTCAATTTTGAAAATCTTCCATTCAGTTTCATGGTACACATCATTCAACTCAGACAATGATTTAAGCAGACATCCAATGTTTCAAAATAGACTTGACTTTTCTAATAGCCCAGTTATTGAGCCAAAAATTCGTTGTCCACGAAGAGGCTTCTGTTGTTCTTTTACGACAAAACTTGTTGTAAAAAAATGGGTCAATTTCAAGCCATCTTTATAAATTCACTTTATTCCATATATTTGTCATCTTTCTAGTCATAAGTGTCTTTTTTTCTAGTGAATACATCACGACAACCCCACCACCACTCTATCCAGTTATCAACGCGCCCTATCGGACGGAACGGAAGAGAAATTCTTCTAGCATTTTACAAACAAATAAACTTCAACTATCCGGATGAGGAATGTTGTGTGTATACTGTACAACAGTGTGTATATTCCGGAGTATTAGACACAATGTATGTAAATATTCAATTGTGGAAACTGATATGGATGTCACTTACACGAAATAGCAATTGCTTGTATGCTGCATGGTACACATGACAAATCGTTGTGACAATATAACTCTCCAGTGTAACGCATCACAAGTGTATGTGTTGTGTCTGTCGAGAAAAAAAAACAAGATATTTTCTCATTTTATTTTTGATAAGCTCATAAATCTTGATTTCCATTTTATGCAAATAAATTATATATTTTCTCCGCATATACTACGTACGCAGCATCAATGAACGTATATGAAGCTTTTATGTCAGTTAAGTTTCATCGACGTTGCTTGGGCTGGTGATGAAGCAAATATATATATATATTCTTTTCCAATCTTTTTCATAATTTCTTCTTGTAAAACGCTTGAATGTTGGACTACAAAATTTCTACCTTTAGTTGGAGAATATAATAATTTTTTCGTGCAATTTCAATTAATCATGTTCGTTAATTTGGAAAATGTAATCTCGTTTGTAGCAGCAGTTTCACGAATGAAAATGCTTCATACATACTCTGAAACCGAGAACATAACAGTGCTGCGCGTAATAAACATTGGTGAACCGAAGCGAATATGGAACATTTCGGGTGGATTAGAAAGGCGAGCTTTCGTTTGACGAACAAAAACCATTCGATTGCATGACAAACACAACAACTAAGCACAAAGCACACATACACACACACACACACTGGAATGAATGAATCTCGTGCCAAAAAAGCATAAATATAACTTAGATATAAATTACTATAAATTTAATAGTTTTACTTATTCCATCTAGGTTTGGGGTTAGAATTAATTATGTGGTCGAAAAGCAGTGCCATACTTCCGCACAATGTCATCTCTCGCTTTCCTCATCAACGTAATTTCTCTTTTTCTGTTCTTTTTCCTGTTGAGGTGGGACAAATTCCTGTTTGAATTTAACCAGCGTTGGATTGAATGTCACTTTGTGGCAAAAATGAATTTGTGGGAAAGAGAAAAAAGTGTTGAAATTTTCTGTCGAATGTTTCAAATTTTCGTGTTCACCGCATTAGCTTATTGTTTTCTTTAAATATAATGGATGCAAACATGCGAAAGCCATGAAAGCATATAACATGTTTTGAATCCATTTTTGGTTTGAAGCACGAACGAGCGAGAGAAAAGAGTGAGTTTGGATAAATGGTTTTTGTTTGGAATGGCACCCAAAGCCACAACATTGAAATACTAACGATATTTTAGACAAAGAAAGTGGTAATAAAAATAGTGTTTACGCACGCATTAACGTACACCACACACACACATGCCATCGACCGCGGCGTCAAAACAAACATTTAACTCTTATCGAAAATGTTACTTTTGTTTAATTTTCTTTTAACGTAATACACTCGTCGGTTCTGCTCGTTCGATTTGGCTTCGGTGAATTTACGTCTGTGCAGTGTAACGTCGAAATAGATCAGATGCAGACTAAATCAACAAAGGGTCACTTGTTTTATGACTTTCCGCTTGACAACTAGTTTCATTCACCTAGTCTAATCGTTCATATGAAATGTATACGAGAGGGTCTGTTTAGCCCCGGTGACCTTGTTACCGAAATGCGTAAGAAATTGTCGTGATTGCACACGCAAAGCACGCCACATATATTACATGTATCGATAAAGGGAGAGAGAGAGAGAGAGAGAGAGAGAGAGAGAAAGCGAGAGAGAGAGAGAGAGAGAGAGAGAGTGAAATCGCTTTGATGTTGGCATTGTACGTGTTTATCGATTTGCCTCTGTCTAATGCAATATGTATGTAATGCATAGGGAATGTGGAGCGTCACAGCAAAATCGTTCAAACTGTCTCTCCGGCTTACGCGACTCGACTCATTCATTCGTTCGTTCATACGCTCACTCGCGATGCTGGCTAATGTGATTCTCGCATTGACACAATTTAATCAGCAATAATAAAATTACATGATAATGTATTCGATACTGGTGCTTCAACGCATTGTTTGACACACGGCACAGCAACATTATGTGGGGAAGCGAGCGAGCGAGAGACGAATATATACACATTTAAATTTTACGTTTTGTGTGAATGACTGCGTACCCAAACATTCAAGGTGAACAAAAGAGCTAGTCGATCAGAAATGAAATCCTTTTTTTGTTTCGTCATAGAGCATCAAATCAAATCTGCTTTTATGGCATCAGTTATAACGAACGGTTCGAAAATTGGAACGAAAGAAAAACACGACACAGATTCCTTTAATAAATCAACTATACGCATTTTGATGTTCGTTGCGTGCTCTTATGTGATACAGGCCATGTATTAATGCGCTAAACATGTTTTACGATATGTTTTGCATCCATGCCCATGCGTTTGTTTCGTTGACTATCTTCGTTGTGCCACATCGCATCAGCTGCTCGGATGTTGCTGTTCGTGCTATCACGAAACCATGAACTGATGCGTGCGCTTGGAATCTTTCCGGAGAAATATATTCGAAACAGGAAAATGTTTATTTAATGTTCCATATAAATTTATTAAATTTTATGTGTACGTTATTGCGCAATATGTTGATATTTTCTGCGTCTAACTCACTTGTTTATGTCAATTTCAAAAGGATTGACATATTTTGGATCCGTTTCAGTCAGTCAACTATGGCGATAAAAAAAAAATTTCTCGCATTGAAAATGATATCCGGTTCGACACATAAACGGTTGCAGAGGGAGAGCCATGCGAAAAGAAGCATTCAACGTTTAGTTTTTATCTTTTCTACAACCGAATCACAGCCATTAATTCATTTGCACGCAACAAGCCCATTGAAATTCAAGTAAATGTCACGTATTTCCGGCGAACATGATAACGGCGCTCTCACCAAAGATCCCCTTTTTTGGCTCAAGAAAACGGCGTTCGTTCGAGAGAACGAACGAAATAGACAAGCAATAGTCGCTACCGACAACTGAATGACAATTCGAAAAAAAATAGCATCACCACTCGCTTTCATTATTTTATCGTTGACGTGCGACGGGAAAATCACAAGCAAAAAAAGGTTTTTTTCCGTATGAATTGCATTCTTCGTATAGTCACGATGCCAAAAACTCTCTCTATTCATACCAAAGCTTTCGATTCATATTGCATACCGAAAATGAGAAAACATATCAACCGAACGAGCACGGCATTTAATGTACCCAAGCACGCATCTCCATTCATACACGGTTATCAGGCGCCACAGAGCCGATTTCTGACTGACGAAACGTCGAAATTTGCGTTACATCTGGTGTGCTCTTTAATATCAGTAACAATTCGTTAATCATGAATTTAATCCCTGAACATGAGCGGATTTGGGTGCTGAATTTTTTTTATTTTTTGGTTCATATTTCTGTTCCATCCGCGATCATTCACACACACACACGTTAGCACCGCGAAATATGTAAAATCATGCACAAGGTGTGTATGTTCGCATTTGTTGTTCGACGTGTACGCTTCATGCATTCGGAATAATCTGCAGGCGAACTGCGCAAACAAACATCGTTTATTCTGATTAAGTTTCATTGTCATTGCACCCAGTAGCCAACAGGAAGATTCAATTTTCAGTTGAATTTATTCCAAACTTGTTTTTCGCCGTTTGGAACAGCGAATTTTATCGTTTTATGAGTTCCCGAACGTGTGTACGTTTTTTTTCCTTCTTTTTCTTCTAATGGCACCCGCCTCGTTGCACCAATGTTTCCAAATGACATTTGACATTCAAATATAAAAATAAACGCTTTGAACAACCTCGGCAAAATTGGTTTGACGGCAAACAAACAAGAAATACAATTAGTCATCGGCAGTTAATGGCAGCAAACGGGACACGTAACAAATGAGCCGTGAACTTATTTTTATAAAGAAAATGGTGCGCGTTTCAGGGCTAAGAATAAAACTATCTGGCGAAACATGAGAAGATGTAAAAATGCTTTTACTTTCACTATTTATAAGTGGTGAACGTGAAACGCTAGTTTGACATGGGCTTTTCACTTGTTCCGACAACTGACACACAACTCAAATGCGAGATCAAGAGAGAGAGAGAGACGATGGTAAATGATATTCATTTAACGGAAACAACACTTAACAGAAGATTTCATTTTCACTTCTCTTCTTTGCATCAAATGACATACCGAAAATGTGTCAATCATTTATCAAAACCGACAGTTCGAAATGAATCGAGGGTGAATCAGGATAAAATTAATAAACCAAACATTCCACCATTCTTTCTTCTTTTCCACACTGTTCTTCTTATCAGATCGAAAAAATGGGCATTTATAATATATAATTTTCGGTCGTTTTTTTCTCTCGCTCGTTTGTATGGCTTCGGGGAGGGAAAACTTATAATTTTTGATTTGCTGTAGTGTAAGCGGTAATTTTCCTTTATAGTCATTCAAGCTGGTATTCAAGTGCCGTTGATTTATTTATGGGATATACGTTTGTTGCCAATAATTTGCAACGTCACTTTAATTTTCCAAGAAAAGTGTCAAAGGAGTTGTGCTAATTAGGAAACCCTTTGTCAAAAGCCTTTTCTATCGTCCACTTGATGTTCATTTACGGCGCATAGTTCCGTGCACGATGGAAAAGTGTATAGGAACACGACAAATGGAGCAAAAAAATTCCCTTGAAACACGTGACAAATTAAAAAGCGTGCAAAACTCAGAATAAAAACCGCACCAAAAATGAGTTGATTTCTCTGATGTTGGTGAGCGAGACCTTTGGCTGTCATTTCAATGATTAATACATTTCATTTCGTCTTACGCTTATTTGTTATTTATGACATTGCATTTTCACTCTCGCAAATTTCCTTCCCTGTAGTTTAGTGCGGGGGCGATGTGGTATGGTGACGAACGAATGCTTTTCCGTTTCTATACATACCATAATAATCATTTTTTTGCGTTTACTTTTGGCTTCATATACAATAAACGTAACTGAATTAACGTTGATAGAACGGACACGCACTAACATCGAAATAAATGGATTTCTTTCATTTATTCCACCGTTCACGGTTATACACCGAACAGGGCAGTTTGGGTGATTGTGTGTATTTTTTTTTTCTTCATATAATTTATATGCGATAGAACGTAAAGTGGACACTGGACATATTGATTCCATTCGCATAATCACAATTTTGCGTTTGGGCCAGAAACATTCATCCATAATAAAGCGAAGAGGATATGTGTCGTCTCGATTTCAAAAGATGATGTATCGACTGAATGGAATTAGAAACTTTTAGTTTTGTTCCTTTTTACTTTTTCTCTCTCTCTCTCTCTCTCTCTCTCCGACCTGGAATGAAAAGAAGAAAAACTCGGGAACATGATTTACATCTAATCTTTTTCCTTCGTTTCTCTATCTCTATCTCTCTCTTCACTCTCATCACATGCATTTTCTTTCATTGGGAGTTGGACAAAAAAAAGTGTGATATTTGGCATTTTGAAGTTTATCTTTTACGCATTGACACTGCCAACATTTCCATTTTAAGCTCCTTAAAAGCACTTATCCTAATGCGTGTCTCTTCAGGCGACACACCACTTGATTTCATCAAATGGACAGGCCACTCAACGAAATTATGCATTGCTAAATTTTGCCATAAATACAAAAATTCTCTCACATGGATTTGTGGATCAGAGCGAGAAAAAAGTTCGGGTTTTTTTCCTTTACACAAAAAAGCTAGCAAGCGAGCGGTAGAAGGCGGACCAGTAAAAAATTGGCACTTGAAAACATAAACAATCCATTTCACCCGCCGTGATGTGACCTCAAAATGGTGTTGCAGGGAAAGAAGATGAAGTGCGAGAGATGGGAGCCGAAAGGGAGATGGTGGATGAACGTATGTTGTTCACACAACGTTTTGTCAAGTGAATGATAAAATAACAAAATCGTGAAATAAATCAACAAATATGAGAGCCGTATTTCACGTTTCGATCAATTGAATCTTCTTCGTTTGCACAATTTACACTCAGCATACAAACACACATTCATGCAAACACTAGCCAAATATCAAAATCGGCTCTGTGTACATTATCGATGATTTTGTTTTTCGTCTCTCTTCTTCGTTTCGGCATTGATGTACCAATAAAGCGATGCCGTTTCGGATGACAATACCATAACAATTTACCCGAGACTATGACAATATTTCATGCAATATTAAGTGCCAAACAAAATATAAAATGATAGCACCGAACTGTGTGTTATTGCTGTTATTCCGAGTATTTGGAGTGCTTTGTATGGATGCGATCCAGAAAATGCGCTTTTAGCACAGACAACAATAAAAAGGTACAACCAATGTATTATAAAACGAACATCGAATGAGGTGCCACAGCGATGTGTATATTTTTTTCGGTAATGATAACGACAAACGACGAACGACGACAAAATATAAGGGAATGTACAATTTTTAAATGTCCCAAAAAATCATTCAAGCACCACGTCATCAACCCTCCGACAACAGTGTGCCGCCACACCTTTCGCTTTGCAGACGATACATTCCATTGAGTTCATACTTTTTTTTAATGTCGACTTCGACTACTGTTAAATATTTGATAAGTTAATGGTGGAAAGTGAATGGAACTTTCAATTTTCATCGTAGCACCGCTACAGTCCCCGCGTGTATGTGTGAATGTAACAAGAACAACAACAACAACCACAACCACAACCTAGCCATATACCATTCACTCAGCATTTGAACACGTGCGTTTTAACGCATCCTTTCACCCTCGCCTCAACTCAATTCGGCTCATGAGAAATATTTTATGTAGCCCATTCAAACAGCCTATATAAATTCTACACTAAGCATAATTGTGAACAGTGTGTTTGATGCGTGTAATTCAGTGCGTTTCGTTACGGTACGAGGCACTTAAATTCACCGTTATTTATGCTGGTGCGTGTATGTGTGCGAGTGCGTGTGTAAGGCATGAGATAAGATGAACCGGAGCGAAAAGCTGTAAGAAGCCGAAATATAGTATAATATAAATTTTGTATTGGGTCGAATTGTGTGTGTATTTTTAGCCGATTTTCATTCTCTCTCTCTTTCTCTCTCTCGCTCGCTCGCTCAAATCATTTTCGTTTGGTAGACGGCAAAATTGAAATTGATGGTGGCTGTCGTATAAATCACACATCAAATTCACAGGTACGTCTGCCGCATTAACCAGCTTTAAAAGGCATCCTGAATGTGTAATTAACTTAGTCCATAGTCGTTTGTCATGCGATTCACAAGTTTCCAGTTGCCTGTAACCGCTGCTACTGCTGCAGTAGCAGCAGCGATATGTCGCTCGTCTTATCGTCGATTCGAATTTTCGGGCCAGACTCAATCTTGAAGACCAAATTCATCAACTCGCTACGAGTTTTTCGGTATTTCGAGACACACAAACAAACACTGGGGATATGTTTGACTTAATGCAATGGTTTGTAGGTGGCAAAACTTTTTGGCCGGTTCTATTATTATTATAAGAGTTACTTGGGCGATGAACGAAGTGAATTAAAATAATCCAGGTAAAACGGTTCGATGTGTTTGACGTGTAATTTTCCTTTTATTTACATGCGACAATGTTGTTGTCATGGCATTGCTTCGAATCGTCACCGACTACGGGCGAGCTCGCTGCTCCGATTCACACCATCGGAAAATGAGTCTGAAATTTCATTTGTTCGATCGAAGTTTTAATGAATTGGTGTGTGTATGCTTTTTTTGGTGTGTATTTTTACCAATTGTTTTGTTGCTTTCTATAAAATCCGGAACAATCGTCGTACATCATTCGAGAAGCGAGAGATTTTCGAGTAGGTGACGAATATGTTTTTGAACTTTTGTAATTAAATTTGTTCCCAATGACCAAAATCCCGTCGGAGTGACAGCGCAATAAAAACAAATGCAAACAACGAATTAACGTTGGAAAAAAGTCCCTCTTGCTCTTTCGCTTGGACGTCCCAACCTGGCGCGTACTTCACAAGTGTACGCCATTGTTGACATATTTACAACGATAACATTAAATGAATGTTGTTGATATTTTCGCGCGACAAAACTTCTGTTTCGGACTGTTGTTTATTTGGTTTGCTCCTGATGATGGTGAGCTTCTTTCACATTCGGTTGGATACTCAAGCTCATTGATGCAGCACACTCAAAAACGATTCATCTAACCATTTGAATATGGCAAGAAGTAACGCTGTTTCCGAACAAACACGGCTATTACTCAAACTTTCAATTATTACAGTTCTTTTCTACTAATATCAATCGGCCAGAGCGGCGAAGTATGACGAAGAGTGGCGAAGAGTGGTAGAGGCGGAAAGTGAGAGAGAGAGAGAGAGAGAGAGAGAGAGAGAGAGCAAAAGAGGGCAATTTATTCAAAGCAACAAAAACAAAAGTTAGGTGTAAAATTATGATGAAAAAGTTTTTAATTTCATTCAAGCAAACAAAAAATGCCCATTCTCCACGACCATTCTCAGGCACCACCAAATGCGTGTATGTGCGACTTGAGCGTATTTGTGTTTATGTAGCAGAATTGTAGATGAACAAGCGTGTGTGTATGTGGCCGAAGAATGTTCGGAAGCACATTCCAAAAATAATATGAATCAAAAGTTCGAAATATGTTGCTCCATTTGCATGAATAAATGTACAAACATTTTGCTCATTCGGATGTTCTGCTACTGCTGGCTGCTGCTGCTGCTGCTGCTGCTTCTCTTGCTCTCTCCTTTTTTTTCGCCTTGTCGTTTTTCCTGTTTTAATTAAAGAAAAACATTTGATGCTAACACAAACCATTACGAGCTACTTTGTTTGTGTAATATTTGAATATTCCTTGCTCTTACTTAACACTAAAATTCACACTCGCCATTTCCCGTTCCAATATGTAGCGTTCAATTTCCAAAACGAGCACATTATCCAATGAACTGTTTTCGTCTCTCTCTCCCTCTTTCTCCCCGCTTTCTCTATCATTTTAATGTTTTTTGTCTCTCTATTTATATCATTTGGTGTTAGATGTTTATCTATATCTACATATGACTGGAGCTTATTTGGAGCGAAAATTAAATTACTTTCGACATTCCATTCGGAAATAAATTCATGAGCAATTTGAAATCGTTCTTCGTTTAATCTTCAAATATTGATTTGAATATACGGCAGCATTCGAATGTGTATCATGTTTCGCTTCAATTGTAAAGGTGAGATCTGTTTTATGTTTTTTTTTTGCCATTTCAGGCCAGCGATTTTTTTTTTCATTTCCATTTCAATTTCACAAAATTCCTTTTTGGCTGTCACAAGAATCTTTCTTTTTTGCTTTCTTCTCATTAAAATAAATGGAAGCATCAGCGCAATAGTATGGATTCCCTTTACATCATATTCAATATTCTAATGACATTCGTTTAGTAATTAAATTAAAAATGGTCTCCGAAAAGCAGACATAATACCGTGGTAAAATCCATGCACGACAATTCAATTGAATTGAAATAGCGAAATACCGCAATCGGAAATGTTCCGTTTAGGTTATATAAATATAATATCTTGATTACTAAGGCGAGAATTTCCACTCAATTCCAAATTCACACAGACAGTCTGTCTACATCAGATTAAAAACTAATTTGTGAAATGTAAATAAATGTGGTTAAACGATTTTGAGAGATGAATTCATTTCGGTGTGCCCATTTATTCGAAGGATAATCGTTGAAATTGAGAAGATCCATTCGTGCTGCATGACATTTTCCAAGTTGCCTCAAAATCTAAGCCATCAACAGGGAAGGGAAAACCATAAAGCAGAAACCCAACATGAGAGACGATGTGCATTTTCAATTAGTGAACGGTATTTTCTTGAACCGAACCACCGAAATGTTCGTATTGCAAATAAGCCGCAGAATCAAGTGAGGCCAAGAGAATGTGTATGTATGTATGTGTGCGTGTGTATATAACATATTAGTCGGATTCAATTGGCTGGGCGGGTGCCATTCAAAAAATTAGAATAAGCACTTCGTCTACGGTCACCGCACATCGAAGACGAGCGAAACGACCACCTCCAACGAAAACTATTTTCAGTGAGATTGTTTACTTAAGCGATGCTGCTCTCTATATCCCCGAATAAATGTCCTTTAACACGGATGGATATTGGTTAAACGGCTTCCGGAATATGCCTTGGAATGTGTATGCCCTTGGTGTATGGCGTAATTTGTTAAACAAAATGGCTATTAATAGAACGTAAATGTCGGTGCATGCATGGGAAAAATACGCACATAAGCATTTGGGATCATCGAGAGGGAACTCATTCAATCAACTCGGACGGAAGAAATTACTGCTATGAAAATTATGAAAGTTAGTGAGTGTGTGTGAGTGTGTGTGTGCGAACCGAAAATTAAATATGCTACACAAAAGACAACGTAGAAAAATGCAAATTAACTTTTCCCAACCGCCCCCAACTCCTCTTCAGCCTCTTCCATATATAATCTTTTTTTCTACGTTGAACGTGCTACGGATTTCTGGTGACCCAATCTAGCACTGTCGTATGAAGGTTAAATCGCGACGGAACAAAGACAGAGAAAGCTAGAGATAAAGTGAGAGTTTGGGAGAGAAAGAGGGAGAGGAAGCACACATCATGGAAAAAAAATGTCCTTAAATAAATATCATGACATTCATGGAATAGGGCATACGTAAGCAGCTTGATCAGCCTACGTAAGCACCTCGTTTGAAAGTGTGTGCACGTAACTTGCTCGAATCTTGATGGAGCAAATGATAATAAATAAATAATTTGTGCACGAACTGAAGACACTTGATACATATACATCCTCTTAGCCATATTCTCTCAATACAAATTATACGGAATTGGAACGTGAAATAGAGAGAGAAAACACACGAAAGAAACAGGTGCACGCAACAGGATAGAAGTGTGTCGTTATTTATATTCTTCACATATCAAATATAATCTGCTATAAATTTTTTCGACCGGATGCCAAATTAAAAATGCCTTTGTGCCGAGCGCACAACGTTAAGTACACCGATGCTATTTCGGAGAAAGAATTGCCCCAAACGGAAGCAACGATGCAAATTATAATGATATGGCAATAACAATGTCTTTTTTTTTTTATCACAAAGTACATGTTTCTCCGTTTTCCAGGGAACAAAATAAATCTCATATGATAAATTGCGAACTTTGAAACATCATATTTGCAAAATCAAATATCACAAACCAAAAAGTGTAATATCAAGAGGCACACGATGAGAAAAAGCTGAATCAGCAGCACCAATAGCAGCGAGCAACATCAAGCGAAAACAATGCGCAGTCATTTCATCAGTGCATGAAAATCTATGTCATCAAATAAATGAAAAGCTCTTTCGCTCTCCAACTGAATGCATATCTCGGAATGCAATTGGGATAAAAGCGACAGCGATGTGTGTTGTGACGTCACTGCATCATTGAGCGCATCGTATGCGAAATGAAATACAAAAAAAGCGCACACAAACACATCACGTTTGACGTCATTCGAATGCGAACGAGCGAACAAGCCAAGCGAACACATACATACACACACACCGACAAATCCCAAATACAAACAATCAAATTTTAAACTGTATCTCGCGCGCGCTAGCTCACTTCTTTATCTCTGTACTATACAATTTGTGTAAATGTTACCATTTAATCGTGAGGCAACAGCAGCAGAAGCAGCACATTGCATCCATGTGAATCTATGCGAATATATACTTGGCTATATATCAATGCTAGTTACCACTCACACACACACGCTCACATCGATCAATTGGAATATCTAGAGCACGATTGTGATAAGTAACAAACGGTTCTCTGCACGCATAGAGTCACCAAAAACGCTTTGTCGACAACGACAACGACAACGACAATGACGATGATGGCAACATGGATCCGTGCAACGTTACGAGAGAATGATTACGGCGAAATGTGTAAAATGAATATGAGCGTGTTTTTTTTATTCGTTCATTTCTCTTATCCATTCGACAATTCAAAGAACGAGCCATGTGCTTTGTGTGCTTGCAGCCCGATTTTGGATTGTGTGTTAAAAATACACATTGCAAATGAATGACGCAAAACGACGATGGCAATGCCAGCTGCAAACATTGTTGTACATAATACATTGTAACTCGAAGCTCTCCATTCGTTTGTGATGCAGGGGAAATGCGAAAATTCGCATGCGGAATGGAAGAGCATCGATGGCGTTAGTAATGCTGTTGCTGCTTTCGGTCAAACTCGGTTATGTGATAACACGATGCGAATTGGATACACCGAGTATAACGTTTTCCATAGTGATGACGTTAATGGATCAAAACAAAAACATAGCGGCGATATCAAGCCCTATTTACACAGGCTACATTTTCCATCTACTCCACCAAATTCAAAAGTGTATGTGTGTATGTATGGCGTTTGTGTGCAGGCCATTCTCGAGCGCGCGCTTTTTTATCGTAAGCGCACCGTATTCTTATCGATTCCCGAGGCAAGGCTCAACACATGTGACTCTATGTTTATATTGCCATCGCATTGCCAATGAATGTTATATTATGTAAGCGAATGAAGTAGCCCGTGTTGAATGTAAACAACGATGATACGGCAAGCGTATAACGGTCGTTCGTGCACAATAGCTTGGCAACACCGAACGCAATTCAGCATAAAGGGGCAAATTCGGTTTGTGCAACTTGCGTAGTTCGGTTGCTGCTACTGCTGCTGAATATCCAAACGGAAAAGCTTGTGTTTACTACGCAGACTGAAGTTTGGCTGACGGCGTGTGTGTGTGTGTGTGCGTGCATACGAACGCAAGCATGCGATTGCCGAAAACAAGTTGTATGTTTATAACGCATGCACTCAACTGTATTGGTATGCAAACACTTAACTGTTCTCGTCACCTACTTATACACTCATACGTACGAGAATCGATTTGCCGAAAAGCGAAAAGCATTCGTACGACAATGCGACGAGTGCGACATGTGAATGGATTCCGATCGGCGACTCGCTTGGTGTGTACGACGGTTGGATTGCGCGCGCGAGCAAGAAATCAGACGGATGTCAGGAGGTAAATAAATAAATCAACATGCATATCGAAATGTGGAGAATAATAACGCTTGTGAATTTTGTGTGTATGCGATGGCGACGGCGGCTCTATCTGTGCTTCAGCAACAAACGCGTATCGCGTATCGCTCGCGCCTCTACAACACACAATCTATACAGCTCAAATGGTAGTCAGCATCATCAGCGTAAGTGCTAGTAAGCGAAGCCACTGAGCTACCGCACGATAGAAAATTTTCGTGACAACCTCGCTCAATACAATACGGTCAACCGAACGTAAAGCACACGCCAGGCGTTTCGTCTCTCAAAAACAACACATCAAAACTCTCGCAAAGTAAAATCTTTATTTATACACAGAATCCGATTTATTCAAAGATCTGAATATCCGACCTAGAGAGAAATTTATACATACAGAGGAAATTCGTTGTCATTTTCGGTTTGAAACAGAAACAAAAAGAATAAAAGTAGTAATTGACGACGAGTAAAAATAAAGAAACATAATTTTGGTATTCTTTTTTTTCTTGTGCATAAAATTGAAAATTGTAAAAATAGCATCAACTACTGAAACACTACCAACGTAGCAACGATCTTTTAAAATTAATTAATTTATTTTTCTGTTTTGTCGGTGTGCTTGACAAAAAAAGGAGCCGTGTATCGAACGTTGAACGTGTGTCAAGTAAACGGAAACGTTATAAAAGAAAAACTGTTGAAATTGTGAACCGATAATTTGTACGGGAAAGAAAAAGTTCTATCGTTTTTAAGTTTTTTTTTTCTTTTGGTTAAACCAACCGAACAGAAAGAGGGAGATAAAGAAGTTCAACCACCATTTTTGTGATTTGTCTTTATTTTACCATAAAACAATACAAAGAAAAAGCAGCCAATTTGCTATTTAATTTAATTCGCTCTTTTTATCTACGATCAAGTATGAAAGTTCTAATGAAAACACAAAGAAAAGAAGAAGCATAACAACAACAATACAAAAAAAACAGCAATATATAAATGAAACCAATCTGAAAGTTCACATCACTTCAATTCGTAAATGCAAGGTGATTTAGTTTTTCGTGTAAAAATATTTTGCTTGAACGATTTTACAAATCACTTATGTAAGAATCGTTACGTGTTTTGTCATCGAATCGATAGCAAACATAAAATTTAGTTAAAAACGAAAAACGGTACTGAGCAGAAGTGTGTAAAAGCGAGAGAATAAAGAAAATTTTGTAGGCCAAACTTTGCCATTTGCGTCCTATCGACGCACAACAAGAATAGTCATCGTTGAAATTTGTAGTGGACTTCCTGCAATTTTGAGTGGTGCAAAACACAACAAAAAAAAATAAGTCAAGCAGTTCTCAATCGAGTACCATTTTCATTGTGAAATCCAAACTCGGTCGAAAAACTTTTTTTTTTGATTGATTGTGTTGCACACAAAGAGCCACTTCACCTAAACAAAAGGCCGGACAAAGAACATTGGGCAGTTTTTCCTAGAGCAAGAGAATACGGGGTATTTTAAGTGAATAGAAAACTCGGGCAATAATCCATCACATCAAGAGGCAAAAATTCCACAGGCCAACTATATCCTCTTCAGTTATTCAGCGGCTAAAAGCAAAGTTGTTGTTATTGTTTTTTTTTCGGTCGTTTTTGTTTCGTGTGTCTGTGTATATAACGATTGAAGAACGCATATTTCCCGTCGACAAACCGATTTAGAAGATAAAACGAAAGACTATTTCTTGCAAAGAGGCATAAAAATAAACACAGAACGAAGTAAAAAAAAAAGTATCGAGACAAAGTTTGTGAATATTTCCTTTTATGTTCGTGAAAAAAAACAGAGGGAGAAAAAGAAGAGTGAGAGGTCATCAAATATTGAGTGTGAATTATCCTCATAATAAGGGCCATACACACTCACACACGCAAAAAAAAGAGACATAGCCATACGCAAGACAATTTTCACCTAATTTTTTGCACACCTGTGCCATAGCTTCTGAAGTGAGGACGACGCACGCTTTGTGTGAGCAACAGAGACTAACACGGCCAATATCATTTAAACTGGAAAAGAGAATCGATAAAAGAACGATAACCATTGAACATTGATTCCAATTTTCTCTGTTTTTTTTTCTTCTTCGTCGTCGTCGTTTACCTGCGAATCTCTCGATAGCCAAAAGCCTCGAACTTTAAAGAGCGACACCCACCAGCCCACCAAACTCAAACAACAACAACAAAAAATCAAAGGGAAATCTGATAACATACAACAAAAGTGCAAACGAAAAACGGCGAAGCAACTCGAACGAAACAAAGTAAAAGAACAAAAATCAGACGCAGAAACGGGAATCGCAACAGCAACCCAAAACTCAACGAGTTCAGTTCCGAGTTAAATCGACGGGTAAGCAAAAATTACATTTATTTTATTAATATTTTTATGACCACTTTTTTGTGTGTTTTGATATTTATCTTTATGTTTACGTCTTTTTGTTTTATCATGAATTTTCGGTATTTCGCTCGCTCTCTTTTTTGTTTCGGAAAATTTTTACGAGATTTTTGCGCCTTTTCCAATATTCAAAACATAGCTACTATTCCAGCAGAGAAAATGAGAAAAACACCATTAAAATTGCGTGAAAATGAAAATTAGAAGAGAAAGGAATTTTTTTTCCTACCAAATAACGAAAAGTACTCGCATTCGCATTTAAGTGAAATTCATAAATTAAATGTGTTCAAGTTGCGTTACGGGAAGATAGCAAACGAGGGTGACAGCGAGAGCAATAGAGGCGGTGATGATGCTCGTCGTCGTCCTCGACTTCAGGTTAATTGACGGTATTGAAACATCAAGATCTTGGGTGTTAATCTACGTGAATATGATTAAATTAACACAGAATTTTTTCTAAATAACTTTTTCAAGCGACGCACATTCGCTAAAGTGGATCGGGGTATAAAGCAGCAACCTCAGTGGATTCGATGGCATTGTTTGCAAGAATGATTTTGCGCCCAATACTACCAACAACGACGACGACAACTACGAAGACGATGATGTTATTGTCGCCTGCCGATTTTGCCTCTCTGTGTGACAGTTTCTCATATCCATAAATTTTCGTTGGCACACCAAGGAACAGCGTTTCGCATTTGCTACTTTGCACCAAGTTTCTGTTTTTATATATTGAATCGACAATTTTCTCTAAACGATGCTACTTTTTCCTGTGTGTGTTTGTATGTGTTATAATGCCAAAACGCATGAGAGAATGCTCTTGGTGTGTCAATCGTTCGTGAATAGAAGTGCAAAAGACGTAGTCACCGAAACGCAAGAAGATGTTGAAAGAAG
Source organism: Sitodiplosis mosellana (assembly GCF_009176505.1). Lineage (NCBI taxonomy): Eukaryota > Metazoa > Arthropoda > Insecta > Diptera > Cecidomyiidae > Sitodiplosis > Sitodiplosis mosellana. Next base: position 8,951,264 of record NW_022595246.1, read on the forward strand.
AAGAAAAAAAAAATTTCAAATGTTGTTGCTGAGAGGAACGTGATAATGGTGTGTGCTGCTTATTCAACGCCACTCAGATGGGGCCGAAGGAAGCTATCTTGCATATATTAAAACACACTCGCACTCGTACACTTAATTGAAGTGAGTGTGTGTATGTGCTGCAAGAGCGAGAGAGAACGCTACATGCATGAATATGCGTGGAAAGCATTTTAAAGCCGTTAGAACCGACACCACCATTCCTCGAAATGGAGAGTAAGACAGAGAGCGAGAGTGTAAGAAAATATCACGCCGCGAATAGCGAATGGATAAGAGAATGATGTCGAGAGCATAGAGAAGAAAAAAAAATGGCAAAAATATCATGCACACCGAATTATCATAAAATATTAGCACGACTTGTGTTTATACAACGCACTAAAATATTAAATCCACATTGGATGCTACGCAACGTCAAGCAGAGACATATCCTTCCGTTTTTCATTTCTTTTCATTTCCTTTTTTTGCGTTTTTCGCGGAAATTTCAGCTAGCAAAGCTGACGTTTTCATATTTTATTGAATGTACGTATAAAGGCTGAAAAATTGCGTTGGCGGGCTCATCATTGAGCCCGCACACTTGTTGTAATTACAAATTGCCCAAGAATTCGGAGGGAAGTATCTGCGTTCATTACAGCATGAAGTGAAAACTGAAATTAGATCTCAAATTAAATTGGAGGAAAGGATTAAAAGCGAAGCATTCGACGAACCGAAAAAAAATGAGGAAACGCCATCTTTTTTCATTGTTAATACTTACTTGTAAAGCTGCTTCCAGGAACAGAACAAGAGAAAAAAATTAATAGGTATAAAAATTGGAATCCCACCAATGAACACGAAACACAGTATCATCGATAGAGGAACAAAGACACTTATCAAACGCGTGGCCTTTTTCCCATGAAAATATGACAGTCATATTGAAGACTTGAATTCAAAGGTCACGTATAAAGCGTTATTTCTTTTCTCGCTCGACTCCTTTGTGTCCAAATGAAATTCATGACAGCGCAACGATATCATTACCAGTCGAATGATGTTGAAAGCATGAACTTTGCCTCATTGAAATATGCACTTCAGAATAATTGAGTTGCCTTACTTGAATTTTCTCCACGGAAAATTATCCCAGAGATTTTCGTATAAACTAAAAATGAAATATTGGTAATTCTTGACCTTACTTGAGTTCATATGAAATGAAACGCTTGATATTTTTTTGCTATCGATACGTCACTCACCCACAGGCTCTATTTCATTTTATCTATTGGTGTTGGTTTCTGCGTGCTATACAGTCCTTTTTCGCTGTCGCTTGCTTCTCCATTGTTTTTTGCCTCGTTGAAAATGCAGTTTCAAAAATGGCAATAAAAACAAAGGCAAACCTCATGGATATGAACAACTGCTTGAAGCAAATCCGTTGAGCACCTTTGAGCATCAAAGGTCTTCCGTTTCTTATTTGTTTAAGATATTCAACACACACACAAAGTATAACATTCACAATACTTTTATCTTTCCCTTTTTCCGCCTTTTCTCTCTCTCTCTTTATACGCAGAAGAAAAAAAAATATGAGTAAAGAAAATAACACGGGAAAAAGTTAATTCTTTTCGGTATCCGATCCCTTTTCTTCGTTTCACCTTCACGGTAATATTTTTATTCATTTAATTTTGCGTCACAGCTCGACATCTACCACTCATAGCGACCCAAACAAGTGCTCGCTCCGGTCATGTACATTCATGATGGATTCTCTTGATTTTCATGGAATCCTTTTTCTCTCTCACTCCCTACTGTTCCACTTCTATTATCTATCTGGTTCATATTGCGTGCGAAGCGATCCATTCTTTGAGTCTCGATATGGGAGTATTTAGTGAACGGTTGCAGAAAAGAAGTTACGGTTGCGGATTCAATTTTATCTGAGAGAAACCATCCAAAGCAGAAACGGCCGCACAAATGTGCATGCTTTTGATGAATGCGAACAAAATCCAACTTGAAACACAAAACTACACAAGACATTATCTGGCGAACCATTGAAGGTGTACAGTGTTCGTGCATAGTGATTTCTTTATGGCATTCAATGTAAGCAGCTTTGTGTTACATGCTATCGTTTGCATTGTGCTAGTGCTGTGCACATAAGTACGACGCTTTTATGGAGATGACACTGTTGTTGATCACGACAAAGAACACAGAGCACGGACATCATTTGCAACGACTAAATAGAATGTATAAATCCATGAGATGGACTTTTTTTCTGCAGAGATTTACTTTTTTTCCTGGGTCACTCATTCGCAACCCTTGGTTTATACTTTTTTTCTTCGTTTTAATTAATCATGATGAAAGCGTGAATTTCGGTGTTTTCGGGAAAGAAACCAGGAAAACAAAAAACGAAATAACCTCATCAATCGAAGAACAAAAATCACTCAGGAACTTTCAATGCGTTACCTCAATCTTTTCGTTTCATTTAGCCTTCTCGTTTGGGCTCAAATAGGATCTAATCCGAAGATAAAACAGAGCAATTACTTAATATTATGGTTTTAGTGGAGCCTTTAAATGTTAATACGTTTCTCTCTCCTTTTTTTTTGAAGCCATCAAGAATTGAGACGAAAGTGCTTTGTTTTAATATCAAGCCCATTTCTGACATTCGTTTCACTCTTAACGGCCATACCATCAAATCGTTGATACATTCGGATATCCTATCGAAAAGATAGAAAAAGACACCAGCAAATTTCTCAATGTTGATTCGTTTTTTTATCGATATATTTGGCAAAAGAATACAGAGTTTGTTATACGTTTTCTTTTGACTGGCTCTATCTCTTTCTCTTTCCCTCGTTGGATGTTCGTTCTGTTTTTTCTTTCTTGTTTTCATTTTGCTTCTGGTTTTGTGCTATTATCATTTCGATTTCATCTCTTGAAAATAGAAATGGCAACGCCTTTTGGTTTCAGGGGATGATAAAGGAGATAATTTACGTACACATGCCGCCATAATTTTCGATTTCGTGCCCTTTTACCGCTTACCATGCTACGCACAATTTTCACTATTGAGATCCATTTTTTGCTGCTGCTTCTTTTTCACCCTCTCCGCGTGTCCACCCGTGTGTGTGTGTTTTCTCGTTCGCAATGGGACCAGTGTTTGGGTTCGAGAGATTGGTGCGTGTTGAGTTGTAATTTCGAAATCAAGCAAGAGACTCACGCCGCACACGAACCCACACACACACACATAGTGAGAGTTTGATAAGTTGTAAACAATAGCACAGTGGCAATATTTCGACGAGAGTTTTCTTCTCTCTTTTGTTGTTATTATTATTGTTATGGCTGTTCAGTGCGTTTCAAACGCGTACCCACACACAGCCGAAATGCACGAACGCCACACCGAAAAATAAACATCAAGACCAACAAATCCTGGACGATTTTCTTGAAAATACTTACGCACTTCTCATGCGCGTGTAATATGCTAGCTAATGTATCAGCTAAAGACATTAAGGATTGGAAGGGAAAAAGAAGACGAGAAAAAAAGAGGCTGCAAAGATATCAACAGATCCAACCAAAAGAGAAGAAAAAATATGTCGAACCATGGAAAGTTTACGCATTTTATACGACGGCTGAAATGCGGCTGACACGTCTTTCAACGTTCTTTTTTTTCAAAAACGAATAAAAACTCACGGATCAAGCTCAGAACAACCGAAAAGAAAACAACACTATAAACGGTTGTAAAAAACACAGCGTCAAGAATTCAAGTAAATAAAATCGCATCAAATATTCCTTTGACAACAGGCTTGGTGTGTATGTGCGTAAGTATTCGGTGCTTGGTTTTTGTCCCCATTTCGAAATTTGCCGTTTTGAATGCTTCAGGCGGAAATGTGGATGGTCATGAAGTCATTTAATGATTGTTTATTTTCCATTTCGTAAGTCGGACAATTTTCTTTTGTTGTCTGCTGCTCATCGGAATTGAGCCGCGTCTCACGCTCGCCCTCCCGCTCATACACTTCCTCTCTTCGCCATTTTTGCCCGGACGGAATTGTGTGTTTGTGAGCAATAATGATACGGGACAATGTTTATGTTTCATGGATTTATCATTGATGTTAAAAAATCAGCCATACATGTGCTTGTGCATGTTCGCCGGCCATCGAAACGGCCATTTACTATGTGTGCAAATGAGTATGTTTGGACAGAGAACGAATATGAGAGAGTGCCATTCAAAATGGGATATTGCTTGCACACCGAAAATGAGGCAAAAATCTAATCGCATGTGTGAAAAATGAGAGAAAATAATGACCCACTTTTCGTTTTCCATTCTGATTTTCTTCTTCTTCTTCTTCTTCTTCTTCTTCTTCTTCTTCATTTGGGTATTTTTCTTTCACTTCGGGACACTCTCGATTCATTTCACATCTCTGCTTCTCTAATCTTGCCATTGTTCTCGAGTTGTGCGAGAAAAAGTGCTTGTAGACAAGAACGTGTGCTTCCGCTTCATTTTCGTATCGTATTTTATGCCATTTTCATATCAAACAGCTCAAGTGTGGCATTTCATTCACATCCATTCTTTCCTTTTGATTCTTTCGAACCGATATTTCTACAAATAAAAAATGAATGACAATAAAAAAAAGTATCTCTCTCGCACACACACCAATAACTGTTGAATTTTTTTCATCCTGAAAATATTGTACGGGCCCATGCCATTTGCACATCTAAATTCCCGTGAACCCGAACACCACTTGCTTTTAATCCCGTAAAAAAAAGTTTTTTTCCCTTTTTGCTCGCCTAACACTTTTCAATGGAGATGCAACCGAATTAGATTGGCGCGTCTGTTTCAATCATTTCCTGTCAGTTCAATATTGTTATCGAAGCACATTGTGGCAATTCAAGCCATTGGCTTTCGAAATGATTTGGTGGCACACCATGACAAGGAGCCTGAAATCAAAATATTAAAAAAAATTGTACGATGAGAGCAAAATGAAAGGCGAGTCCCATTTTGAGAGGCGCTCGCTGTTGACGTTTGTGTGGTGGTGGCAGCGCATGGTCCTTCTTTATACGTTCTGGGCACGCAAACCTTATTTCCATCGATATTGGATATTGCCGCATTTTTATTTATATTGATCGAAAGAAAATGTAAATTAATTTATCGCATCAAGTCGAAAACGGTTTCGGTCTTTTTTTTTGCGAAATAAAAACCGAATGAAGCATTCCGAACACAAATTGGCGATGAAAGTCAATGAATAATACACATTTATGATGTGTGCGTTTTTGCCATTTTTCTTCGGTGGTTTTAACGGTTTCATGTCGTTGTCGTTGTTGTTGTCGTCGTCTACTACATTAGGACGAAATGAGAGAAACACATTCAATTCGAATGAAACGAAATGGAACGAGCACATTTCCAAATATATCGATACATTATATGCGTGCATGTCGAAATACTCTATACACAGAGAAAACTTAGAAATCCCATCGCTTGACTGGGTTCGATTGACTGGAATCTATATAAAATGGCTTACAATTGTGTGCTCAATTTACATTTGATCCGATCGATTTTCGTGATAAATAGCCTCTTATCGTTTTAAATTTCGGTCGCGGGGAGGAAGATTCTCTTTTATGTATGTGTATGTGGCGTGCATGTGTTCACGTTCGCATTTGACATGTACGGATTATCATGCTCGTGTGTAATTTTGGCCCTCTCGCCGATATACAACACATCGAGAGAAAAAAAAAAACAGACAAGACAGTAAATCGGTATACTTTCTGAAATAACTTTTTGATGATTGTTCTATATTTATCATGCTATGAATATATCAGTCATGATGAAGGCCCGTTCAATGGAAAAAACAAATCAAGAACGAAAAAAAGAATAACGACCGTTGATATGATTTTGTATATGACGTTAATGAACAGAACGGATAGAAAATAGATGCAAAAAGTGTAAGTTATTTAGAGCGCAGCGTAGAACGCACAAAAACATCCATACCGGGAGAGAGAGAGAGAGAGAGAGTGAGATGGAGCGTGTATGTTTCAGATTCGATTTCACTTGAATTTCCATTTCGTATCGATACAGAATGATGAGATAGAAGAAAACGGAACAATTGATGAGCATTCCAGCGACATCATTTTTGACGCCCACTTTAATATCAACAATAAACTGCTGAAGCAAAACGAGGACAACACAAAAGAACAGAAAGCACGCCGACAGCACGGCTGCGGGAGAGATGAAGAGGAGAAAAAAATCGCTACAAAAAAGAACGAAACCGATTTTAAATGAGCAAAAGTGAATGAGTGAGTGTAGAAAGAGTCATCTTTCTTGCGATATCTGCCGTTTGGTGTGTGGTGGATGTTTTCATTTCATCACCAAAATTAAATGCGATTGGGAAGCATGATGCCAGCAATACTCGTTTCGAACAATTTATGTTATGAAAATATGTGCCGAATGCTTGTGAACTCAAATATACACAAAGTCAAATATTTCTTTTAATATAAATCGATGTCAGAAGGCATTTTTTTGTTCTTCGGCTTGCGAACGGGGAGCCATCGCCTTTCGTTCGAACAACAGGAGCGAAGAAAAAATGCAGTCAAATAATTCACGACAATAACTTTTGGCCCGAAAGTTGAAGCGAAAAAACAAAATGGCAAAGAAGTTAAAACGATCGGTAGGAGAAAAAGCACCCCGTGCGTATTTCTTTTCGCACATTTATTTTTATGTGGCAGTTGTGTTTCCAAAGTGTGCGCTTCACCTTTTTTCTTCTTGGCAATGCTCACTCTCCATACATCTCTCTCTCTCTCCTGTTTTTATGTTGTTGTTGCATGGGGCAAATTTCAATTTCAAAATTACATTAGATTGCTTTTTGACTTCAAGAGAGGGAGAGAGTGTCTGGCAATGTTGATGAAGCCGATTTCGATAAATCATATGTCAGACAGTTGCCGCAACATCGACCTGTTTTTGCTCATTCGTGGCGGCAAAAATTAGATAGAATGTTTGGCTGCCGAAACTAATTTGAGTGATTTTCGGCTTGAAATAATACACACTTTTTTGTCGAGGTTTTTTTTTATCTCTCTCTCTCTCTCGCTCGATTTTGTAAAAATTCACCTCGATAAACATCGCCAACGACAATAACAATAACAACAGGCAACCATTGGCCATCTGCAACATGCCATTAGAAAGGGCCTTGGAACATTGAACATTGAAGATGAAAAAAACTTTTTTTTATCAACTTTTTGCCATTCACAGTAACATTCTAATGGCGTTCCGATTCGTCATTTTTCTTCTTCTTCTTTTTCTTCATCCCACAAGTATGACACAAACCAAATGAAGTTTCATTTTGACTTTGCCAATTGTTTCGCATCCAATTTGTATTGATTTTTCAATCAATTCATCACGAGTACACAAGAAAGAATCCAGTAGCGAAGGATCCCACAACTTTTGGTTCGACACATTTTTGAAGTTGAATTTTTGATTTGATTTCTTTGGCATTGTCATAAAAGAACTTTGCACGTCTCGACAGCCTAATGAACAACAATAAAAGTCATTTGATTTGAGCATGGCATGGCCTACACACACAAACATGCGCGCGACAATGATACGGAGAGAGAGAAAAACAAACACAGCAACATATTTAAAATGAAAAATGACCAAATTGCGATATAATTTCACGCATACTTTGAGTTGTGACCCAAACCGGACGACGTCTCACATTATTCGTTGCGGCTCGATGAAATTGTTTTATGCTGTGATATTCATTGTCAATATTTTTGTTTATTATATTTTTACGCTTTTGTGTCGTTTTTTTTTTCATCTATCATTTTGTTATCTCCCCGTCATTTTTTCTATTTCTCTCTCTTTCTCCATATCAATTCCACGATCTTGCGTGGCGCTGTGAATTTGTTCGCTGCTTTAATCATTTGTAATCACAAAACAATGGTAATAAGACGTGAACTTCAATCAACCGACTGCTCTATGTAAACAGACAATAAAAGTCGCAATTGATTTTAAGCTACGCAAACATTTCAGCAATCATGCATGGGACGTGTTGAGTGACATATCAGTCTGAAATCATGCGAGAATTCGCGTGAAACTGCTATTTTTGCAGCTTCTACTTCATTGCGATAAAAAATAAATGTCAATAAAAAGATGTATGTGATTGTATGTTTCTCTCTCTTTCTTTCTCATTTCATTTCAAAACTATTACGTTTGCAGCGTATAAACACAATGTGAAATTAAATGGCCAATGCTTAAAAAATGCATTGAGTGACAGACGAAAAGAGCGAGAGAGAAATAAAAAAAAGAAAAAAAAGAGAGCTCGCAGCGCGCGATTGTACACTGTGTCAAGGTCATCGGAATTGTGGCCAAGTAATGAATTGTTATATTCATTTCGAAGCCAAACGAATTACGGGGAATTTTCTATATTGTGTTACTTCCTTCAATTGTCAAACACACAGTGTGTCACACACTGAACTTCAAACGATGAAAACAATGCCGAACAAAAGCCAAACCGTAAAAACACACATTTTGAATCATTTACGGGCGAGACAAAAATGCAATGTTTGTGAATGAAAAATGAACGAACAAACAAACGAAATGAAATGGGCGAATGTGTACTTGCACTGTGCAGTATGTGTGTGCAACAAACAATATAATTATTATCGATAATATCCGCTGAAAAAAAAACTTTACTGAAGACGACAATGAAAATGAAAAATTAACCTCACTCAATTGACGTGGTGGCGACTATGAGAGAAGCACAAACACACATAACTCTTTTCTGCTCGACATGCTTCCATTATTGCGCCGTAGTTTATTAGCTAATTGTATGTGCCGCTCGTGCTTTTTTTTGCTGCCTATCTCTCTCTCTCTCTATTGTGTTCAATTGGCCGATTTCGTGCGGCTGTACAAAAGCGATGATCAAGAACGTTTTGTGCGATACATTCAGGAAGATGACACGCATCACTTGATTTGAACATGTTTAAATTTGCCAACGACAGGAAAATCACATATTCCATCTCTCGTGCGAATAAATTTTTTTCTTCTGTGTATTGCCTCTGTTCACATCTCGTGCTCAAGCTTAACGATCCAACCGACCGACCGACTGACTGACGATTTTTTTTTGCTGCTGTTTGTTTGAAAATTCATGCAATTTCACAATGAGTTTGTTCCTGGAGGATTATTAACTTGTTTCCATAGGTTGTGTGTGTGTTTTTTCTCGTCGAGTGGAAAAAAATCGCCGTAATTACAGTGAATGTGAATGACAAGCGACATACACATGCATTATCTCGGTGGAAAAAAACCCATATGATGAACGCCGTTCGGCCTTATCAGAGCATTAGTTCGGTGTGCAAGCATGAGCTCGAATTATATACGAACGTATTCTCCTTACTATCTATTCTATTGTTGAGTCGCTTTATTTATTTATCACAACAACAACAAATTATCAAAAAAAAGAGAAATGAATTTAGATTTGTGGTCTTTTTCCATCGAATAACGGCGGATGGGTGTTTTTGTTTGTGTTTGTGACTTAGTTCGAGTTCAACTAGAATAAACTCGTCCAATTCATGGATAGTTTTTATCGCCGCAGAGGCGGCATCAGTCCAGGTCGAGATCGGCATCAGTCCAGGTCAGCAACTACTCTTCATACAAAAAAAAAATTAAACCAAGTTTTATTCGTTGAAATCAACGATTCACACGCACTCAAATTGATTACATAATCACTCATCGCGAGTATTTAGTGATTTCATTTGATCACAGTAGAGAAATAAAAGGAGTATAGAAATAAAAAGCAACAGAATTGTATCGCGCACCGACTGTGGCACATTATGAAATTATGATATGTTTTATCATATGTGTGTGTTATACACATGAGTCTGTCTCTTGACGCAGATCGTGCTTTGCGGTCATACCGTTTTTATGAATCCATCTCTTGCATTTATACTGTTCGCTGTTTGCTGTCACAATCGCTCTCTCTTTCTCTGCTAAACCAATTACATGTAACCATCGCAATGGCCAGAACAGCGGTCATGAATTTGTAATGAATACGATTGAGTTGAACATTGAACGCGGGTGTCCAAATTTATTCCTATTGTATCTAGTTGAATTAAGTGGCTAATTGTAATAATCACATGCATGATCGCTGCTGACTTTGCTACTTCAATGAAATGGTCGGATATTTTGATTGTGTGCATGTGTATGAGCCGTGGCATTGGTAAATCTCGCAACCATTTCTAGTGCTCTCTGTCTCCCCAAATGTGGCAATTCGATTGGATTGCTAAATGCTGACCGCCGCCACCCCGATGCGATTGAAAATCAATTTAGCCGCACACACACACACACCCTCACACAAAATCTGATTAAAACGAATGAATTGAAATTTCAAATTTTAATACCCATTCTTCCGGCCACCGACCAACTACAATTGTAATTTCAATTTCAATATAGTATAGTAAATATTTTGCCAAGTGCATTAATCGCAATGCTATTGATTGATATTTACAAAAGCGGGCTTCATGTTATGGCGAATTAATCCACCGTTTTTACGGCATGCTTAAAACAAACCAATTCGAAAACTTTATTGAAATGAAGCGCAAATGGCGCGCGAACATGGCACACGTATACATGTATGTAGTAAAAAGTGGTACTCAGTTTCTAGTTTTGCACACTTGTTTTTTGCATCGACATTCGCTTGCGCTTGCGCTCACCACCTCGCTCGCTTGATTCAATAAATTTTATGAAATTTTATTTGCCATTGCAATATCACAATCGTTAAACCGTAATCGCAATCATAAATCACGAGTGCAACACAAACACATATGTACGAGCATGTTCGATACGTACCAATGAGCAAACGAGTGGGCAAACGTGAGAGTGAGTGGGAGAGTCGCGATAAGAAAATATAGAAAATGAGACGGCAGCGTCGATAAAATTGAATTTAAAATTGCATGTGAACAATGAGCACAAATTGCATTCGAGTATACGATGTGTATGTGTGGCATATATGATGTAACGTGCGATGCGGAGCAGAGCACAGAATGCGATCATGGAAAAGCGGAAAAAGGAAATCGCGTTAAACGAATAATGCCTAAAATATATATCGAATGAAGCAGCGAACAACTAGCACACATACTACACGCTTATTACCAATAATAAAGTAGAACAAGCATATATCTCGCAATATGCGAATGGGATTCTAGACAATGCTTGACTAAATGGGCTCTACACATAGGTCTCTTCTTCTCTCACTCTCAACAACGAAATGAATGTAAATGAAATCAACGACAACGCAGAAATGAAAAAAAAAGAAAGAAAATAACGGGAAAATCAGCAACTTCAGAAAACTAAATTGAATAGAGAGCCGAGGGAAAGTGAGAGCTGAACCGATGAGCACAGCAAATGTGAAAAACAAAACAATGCCATCCATCGAGTAAAAATAACACAGAGTCTCAGAGATTTTTGTCGTATGATAAAAAAAAAAATAATGCTTTGATTGGTCAGAGCGTCGTATGTGTGTGTGTGTGTGCAGTCGGGTGCTTGTGCACGTCACAAATCATTATACGTTGCTTCAATTGAATTGTGATCAATTCGATTATATCATTATATAGCTCTGTTTCTCTATAGAACCCAGCCAAACATAAATAATCTCATTTCAATATGAATCAATGTCGAGAGAATTATTCACGTGTTGTCTTTTCTCTTTGCCTCTCCGTTTCCGTTTGTTGGTCTCACTTTTCACTTCGGTTTGACTCCTCGGTTTAAGGTTTCTGACTCGAATCTAACACTCGAAAGCATCTCACCAAAACTAGAATTCAATGAAAACAATAACAAGTCATCGTAAAACGTAAATTCAATGCAGGGGTTTTTGGTTATTCACTTGATTTGTGACAATATCAAACATTAGCGATATTGTTATCGATCATACAAACGGAGCGAAAAATGTTCACAACGAAAGAAACCAGCGCCCGATATAAACAATGAAAACAAAGTACACACATTTTTTTTTCTCCTTCGGAATAATTGACGTTTTGTTATTCGAAAATGTCCCGCGTTACGAACAATACATTAAAATGCAATATCATTCTGTATCATTCAATTTAGAATGTCATAAAAGTACAAAAGCGCCAAAATCAATATTTATTTGCTGTAAAAGTGTGTGAATGAAAGAGAGTCATCGGTCTCTGTCATTCCTGTAGTACGATTCACTTTTCGGTGTGGTCGTTCTGGGCGCGCATTCACTCTTGCACACAATGGAATCATCATCTTCACTTTATTTAAACAAATACAATGAGCATCGCGACAATGACTTTTATGCATTGCCATTATTTCATGTTTGCCGTTTCTCTTTCCATTCGTTTTTCCACTGATTCATTTGAATTCGGGTTTGTTATTTAGGAGTTCTAGTTTTGATAAACATTTCTTCGTGTGTTGAGCCGAGCTGGCTGAATGATGTGTGAGCGCGCGTTTTCGTGACAACGAATAAAAAACCGAAAGAATGCTGTCAAGTCGTAAATTATGATTAACTCAATCTAAATTTAAATTTATTCCAACGCTGATGAATTCCATACGCGTTCATTCAATACCCATTTACCATTCAGATGACTGCTTTCTTTTTCTTGTTAACTCCGACAGAATAATGTTTTGTTCGGAAATGTAATCAGAATTTGTCGCCTCTTACCTTGAACAAGCAGAAGCGCAAATGCGCACACGGGATTGTGTATGTGGAAAAAATATGTCGGCATATATCTTCATCTCAAATTGCTTCGGTTCAAAAAGTTCAACACGAAAAAAAAACACACACACAGACACTTACTACATGTATGGAAAATGTCTTGCATAACTGATTCGAGGGCATAAATCGCGAAAACAAATATCACATTGCCAAGCAAACACACATTAATCGTCATCATTGGCCCCGGCGCTTTCATATTTATTTCGCATGATTTATGCCATTCAACTCAAGTTTGCTCCATTTTCGGAGACAATGCAACAACAGCAACGGAACGGAACATCAATGCAATCGGCAACCGTATCGACGCAATCCTTTTTTGCCCATCTCTCTCTCTCTCTCTCTCTCTCTCTCTCTCTCGGGTCTACCAATCAATTTGTTTGATTTTCGGCTGATAATTTATGTGTATTTACATCATCGGAAATGTGTTGATAGCAAACACAGTAACGATGAGACTCTGTCAGTGTTTCATCAATTAATGCATGGTTGATAGTGAATGTGTTCGTTCGTTATTCATGTGTTATTCAGTTATTTCCAAAATAAACAAACGTCCGCTGAAGGAATGCGCATGGTACCGAAAGGAAAATCATTTTGGTAAAATTGATTTCGTATACATATATAGGAGGCAATGTGGATGTGTGTCAACAAAGAAAGCCAAATGGCCTGGCAAAATGAATATTATCGTTTCAAAGCGAATTGATTTGCATAAAAATTGATCAGATGGTCAACGAAACGAATGTTGTTGTTTTTCCTCTTGATTTTCTTCTTCTTTGCTTTCTTTGAAAACGCAATCTCGTTTTTTCCTCTTGTTTTCTCGTTTGGGCCTCTTTCGATTTCCCAAGAAATGGAAATGGTGGTAAACAATTCTGATGAATGTCTGGTCGTAATTGCGACACAAAACGAGTCCATCGGTTTCAGTAAATGTACAGAGTGAACAGACAGAAATGTGCGGTTCACATCGTTTTTTTTTTCTCTTCTGCTTGATCTGTCATGATTTTCATTTAACTTCACTATTCAATAAACATGCACACATATTTGCTCAAGATGTTGCTATTTCCCAACTGTTTTCTGTGTATCGGATACAATTTGGAAGGCACTTTGCATCTCTATCTCTCCCTCTCTCTCTCTCTCTCTCTCTCGCATCATTTCTCATTCCGTTCGTTTTTCATTTCGAGTCTCCACTGTGTAGTTTTCCCTCTGTACAAACATGTTTTATGGAGCATTTTTTTGTTGTTGTTGTTCGTAACTTACGAATCGTAAGTAAAGTCGCTCGTTCGACAAAATCGACTTGTAGTTTTGTGACGAGAATACGGCGTTTTTCACATGTTATAGGACATTTTGGCCCCAATGACATACGTACAGCCATTAGTCACATATTGTAGCAGTTACGTTATTGCACGCGTTTTGTTTTCGTTTGTTTTTTTTTCTCTTCCGAAAACAAAAATAAGCAACACATTAGAGACTAACAACAACACCAACGGCAACTACAGTTGAGAAAAAAAATAGATGCAGAAAAATGCCAACAATGCTGTAAGCAAAACGAAAGAGATGAAAACGAACGAACGAACGAACGCAAAAAAATATGGTGAAGAAAAAAGGCGAATAGTGAGCGACCTTTTACTAGTTCGGATTTCACAAGCATATTGTATGATGAGAAGAAGAATGAGGAAAAAAATAGAATTAAGCTGCACGAACAACAACACCATAATCGATGAAATCGGTTATTATGTGTACCTTCCATTGCAGTGGTGTTCTGTTTCCCATTTTATGTGGGTTTTTTGTTTGCTATGCCATTCCATAGGTTAGCTATTAATAAAAATCGAGAAAAGAGGGAGAGAGTGAGAGAGAGAGAGAGAGAGAGAGTGAACCATCAGCTGAGTGACAGAAACTGACCGAATGTGTACTCATCGGGGATCATACGTGCAGTGTGTGGCCGATTTTTCAATATGGCAATCTTTCTGTGGGTCTCGGTCGGCCTTTGTTAAGCTGTTACACCATTTAATGGGATGGTGATGCGACACACTGACTCAAATACATATAATTTTTAGTTCTAGATGATTCTAAAAAAAGGAAAGAAAGAAAAAGGTAAAAAAGACGGAAAAGTATCAGTTGCCATCACCATCAATTCTGACCAAACGCAAATCCATGCGAAAAAAAAACATCCAACCGAATAGATTTTAAAGTTTCAGCACTTTTATCTAAAATTTGATATTGTGTAGATCAAGGCGCACGCTCTCTATCTCGCTGTGCTCTTTTTCTTTTTCTATTTTTCTCTCTGATGTTCGGTGTTGCGTACATAATCTGAGATTATAGCTTCTGACCATCGCTTAATTCGGTCCGGCGGTAGTTTGGTTGTGCACAGCGAATCTAATTGGTTAGTTTATTGGCTTAACAAAGCGCACTCTCTCCCTTTTCACACTGTGTGTGTGTGGACGGGGACACCGAAAGTGGATTAAAAAGACACACACAGCACTCCCAATGATAGAATAAACAACAATCCATATAATACGGTAATCTGGCTCGGTCACCACTCCAGAACAATTTTGAATATCTATTCTCGAGATAGCAAAGTAACTAATGGCATCCAAAGTATTCTCGCAAAGAAAATTTTTCAATTTAAATTCAAAAAACAAACACAACAACAAATTCACCGTAGATACTAGAGAGTTCGAATTTCTCTTAGTCAGTGTCTCTCTTTCTCTCTCTCTCTCTCTCTCTCTTCTTGATAGCGTGTGACATACGCACTTCTACACAATCCACTTGAAAATTTGCCATTTTGAAGCAGTGCTTCAGTACCACCATAACCATTTCCACCACTGCCAGCACAAGCTATCGAATGACAAACAAGGAAAGAAATGCCGAGATCGAGTCCGAAGAATAAGACAACGATGTCGACAACGACAACGATTTGAACCCGAAGCAAACAGCATCGTAAGCTTAAAAGCATACACATGCCAATTGGAGTTGATGTGCGGTAGCAAAATTACCGAAATATTTTCTCATCTCATCGCCTCCATTCGCTCATCGTCGTCTTCTTCGTTGTTTCAACAAAGACCAACGGAGGATGAGATTGAGATATACCAGACGTATATATATATATATATAAATGAAGAGAGTGAGAGAGAAAGCATTTTATTTGCCGATGGCCGGCTTTGGATTTCGGTTTTTAACATTGTTGTTGAAATGTGCGTTTTGTGTAGTCGGTCTTTTGTGCCAAAAGTTTATATCTCAATCCAATTAGAGTGTGATTTCACTAAAATACAATTTATTTTAACGAAATTACGATGAGTTGACACCAAGTCCGACTGACTATTTACGCAAAATTTTCAGAATTGTATGTGATTTGGTCGTCGGGATTTGAAGAACGGGCAAATTGTCGGTGGTGTGAGACAACGAAGACGACAAGTTCGACGGGCAAAAGAACGTGCAGGAGAATAAAGTGGCTCGGACAAAAAGCCAACAAGTGTTGGCTCAATATATAAATGTCATCCAGACGAAGATGATGGCCGTGGATAAGTTGAAGGGAGCAAGGGAGCATGGGAAAAAAGAAAATGAAATAAAACGAGAAGAGTGCCACCCGAAGTGCATATGCCACGAACTGGTAAATGTAACAATGACTGTGTGCGGTGTTTGTCCTCTTTATTATCGGTTTAAGTTTGAGAAATAATAAAACCATCTCCTAATAGTTGCAATATTAACCATCATCATATATTCGAATTTGCTGTGGACTTTTGCAGCAGCATATAATAACTGTGTGCGTGTGCTTGAATATGGATGTGGTGACGGTGTTCGCCGAACGCTCTCTAACGAATTGCTGACGTTTGTTATGCGATCCAAGTGAAGAGATACTACACACTCATTCTGTCGCCTCTTGCTCTCATTTTTGCTCGCCACTGAAATGAGCGTGCATAAAATTGTAAAAGTTATTGTTTGTAGTAAAATAAAGATGGGAAAAAAATCTCTTTTCTCACTCTCTCGCTCTCTGGCTCGGTGTGAGTCGTTGGAACGACGATGTCGTTTCGCTGATGCTTTCCAAACATTCACGATGGAAATGAACACAACCACTTGTGCTCCATATTGGTTGTGTGTGTGTGTGTGTCATATGGTGTTGCCATTGTTCATATGCCATCCCAGCAATTATGAGCTGAAATTTAAAGAATTCCCAACTCTATCAATCATTTTCTTTTTCTATCGTCGGTCTCAATTTACTGGTTCCCTCTTTTTTTCCACATACACACTCCTTTTTATTCCTCATTCCTGCTCGCAATCGATAGCGTGTGCGAACTGATTTCCCTCTTTCTTCTCCTTTCTCTCTCCCTCAAATTGAACGAGACAAATTTCAATGAGATTTCCATGGTTTGCACACAAAATGATGGTATGCAAACCATGTCGAGAGCAAAGAAGGTCATAAGCTAAAGTTAGACTATAAATTGGAATATTCGCATTTCTTTCGTTTTGCGCTCTTACTCTTGCTCAACTGCAAAATCGGTCGTGTGTGTGTGTGAATGTTTTTTTTTCTTCTCTTCTGTCGCACAGCGATTCCTTCATCGCTGCCGTTCACTGAGCAGAAATGAACGTAATAACGAATATTTTGCACACTCATTTTGCTTCGATTGGATGCATTAAAGTGGCAGCCAGGGCAATATAGTCTAATTTCTATTTCAATTGTCTTTGTCGCATTGTCGCAATATGGGTAACAACCATCCAACCAATAACACTAACAATGCGTTCTTTCGTTCTCGTTCTCTTCTCATTCTCTCTTGTCATCTCGTTTGTGCAGTCGAATGAATAAAAATGGAGAGAATCGTGCATAAAACGGCAATGAAATCGCAAACGAAACACGATCGACAAATAAAGAACCAAGAATATTATGATTATTAGTTGAAATTGTAAAGTCACACTCGTTAAATTGGATACACTCTTGACTAACTCTCTCTCTCTCTCTCTCTCTCTCTCTCTCTCTCTCTCTCTCTTTCTCTCATTCTTGCACTCTTTCTCCGTTTGGTGCTCAAACTCAAACTTTTCGTTCTCTCGGCGTGGTCGTTTGTTTTGATTATTTCAGTTGAAATGTGATGGTGAACGCTTTTCTTCTTCATATCGAAAATTCTGTTCATCTTCATTAAATTCATACCAAAACCGATTGAGAAGGAAAATGAAGTCAAGATTAAGCAGCAACAGCAAAATGACATTCAAGTTTCCATTCATTCTTTCTATTCTGGGTGCAACGACAAATCGATAAATGTACCAATTTTCAAGTATTGAATTTGAAATGATGATGTTCTTTGTAGCGTGCACATTGATCAAATGCGTACGATTGAATGACACGGGTTGGCCATTTGATTTGCGCGATTTTATTTGCCAATTTGAAGGAAAAAAAACGGAACTAAAACAATAAGTGCCATTGCATTGGGTATTTCATCGCTTCAACTCGACTGGTGTGCGTTTTTTTTATGTTTGTTTCGGTGTGCATGAAAAATGGGTACTCGTTGAAAAGTTATCCAGTGGCGAATTGCATGAACACCAAGCAGTAGGAGCGAATAAGCGAGTGAATGAGACAGTTGTCTACATTGCTCGCGGCCGTTTTACTTTAAATTCCATTATTAGTGCACTGTCGCTTGTCTACTTCGAGTCACTTTGTCACCATTTTATCGCATGAAGAGTAATGTACTCCGATTCATATGGCGTGTCATCGCCTAAAGACAACGAGCTTCTTTGCACACCAAAATAGAAAGAGAAAAAAAACGACAACAACGAAATGTAACGGTAACGAGAGAAAGTGCAATGTACGGCTAACTGTAAGTTTGAAGCGATAAAAATATACAGTGAACTCCTTGTCATCGCTACCACCACTATTTCGGGCGACTAGTAGATAAAGGAAACTCATGCAATCCACCGTTACATTTTACGTTTGTTTAATTACTTGTGCATTGCCACCAGGTGAAAAACGGAATTTAATGAGCATTTTGGAATACCAAAAAAAAGAGAGAGAGAGAGAGAGACACACACAATGGCACAAGCGAGCGGCGTTCGCTGAAGGGACGGAACAAAAAACAAGACAAAAAAACTATGCACATTCTGCAGAAATGAGTGTTCCCAATTGATAAGCATGAACATTTTTGCGCGATATCAAACGCAATGTTTTTTGTAATTAGTGTTTAAATGTTTTCGGTGTACCGTTCGAGTTTGTATATTGGATTTGAAGGCGCACTACCATAACACACAACCTCAGGCGAACGTCCAAGCAAAAAAATTCATTCGAAAAATCAAAATTTCACACACACACACACACACATAACCAATGGCTTCGGGAGAATGCGGGTTGTTGTTGCTGATAATTAAATAGCGCTCTGCCACGTTGTATACAAACACAGCTGAATGCGTATCATAAACCACACGCTTCATCGTCCATGCACAATTTATGTGTACTCTACTTAATTAGAATGGCGCAGAAACAAAAAAAAAAGAACCGCGTGAACACCGCGAAAATAAATGATTTGTGAAAAGTTTGCAATTGACAAATTCCAACCGATAACAAACAACTTTAATTTATGCAAATGTATCAGGTCGTAAATAATTTCTGAAGCAAGCGATCGCACGCGCGCACGCTTTTTCACCGTTCATTTCACTCATTTGTGTTTACATTTGGTGGTCTGGGTTTACAACACACAAACACACAGTTTCAAACACGGTGCCGCGATTTCGCATGTTTGGCGCACGCTTGCGCTCATTTTTTCGATCCGATACACAGGAAAGTATGGAAGTAGCGCAAAGTTTTTGAAAACTAAGCGCCAGGACGCGCTTCGTCCGGGAGTGAATAAAGCAAAAGAGAGTATTTTTAGAAAATAAATTACTTGGAAATTGTTTGCTTTTTGCAAACGGCGTTCAATGTTATGCAATTTCCTTATCGCTTCATTTCAGCGTGACTTCCCGTGTGAAAAAATAGTAACTGAGCAGTCAGTTAACTAATTTGGGACAAAAATGACTTACTTTGATTGACATTTCAGTACAAAGTGTAGTGTAAGTCTATCATAGTTAACTGAAATCATTTGAAGTTACAAGTCAATCTAAGTTGCTTCATTTGGGACCAAGTGATTTTCTTAGAACAAAAATATAAATTCAATCAACTAAAGTCAACTGAAGTTATAGTCAGTCAGTCATTTTTTTTCCACACGGGTTGTGTGTACGTTCGAAAGAACTCTCGCATTTAAACACATTTTATTATCGTTAATGTTATTTCCGAAATGGTGCTGTCAAACAATGCATTTTGATTTATTTCTCGTTTATTGTTTATTAAATGCGATGATTTTGCTCATTTTTTTTTTCTATCTGTGTTTGGTTTCATTCGAACGCATCGTGTTTTTCATAGTGATTCTTCATGGTAAAGCCGACCCAGCATTATCAATGGAAAATTACGTAATGTCATTATGTCAAACCGAATAAAAAGCCGTTTCCGTTCGTACAAACCTGATTTCATTCATGAAATGTGCATGCTGTGCACCGAAATTAAATTCGGCTGTCGGGAGAAAAAAAAAGGTTTGGCCCAGTGAAAAACAAATTGAAGAAAAGAAAACATAAATTGGATTCGATTTCACAACCGAAAGAACGGGGCGAACAGAGAAAAAAAAAAGAAGAAATCATCATTCGGATAACATTTTGACCATTGTGAAGGAAACAAAATGTCAATTTAAGGGTCGAATGGCTCGCTTCACTCCAACTGATTCCTTTATACGTGGCCGCTTTGTTGTTGCTGTTATTGTTGTGTTATTGCATTCAATGTGCTTCGTTTAGTCATCTGCTGTGATGAAAATAGGCGTGAAACAGCAAACGGAAAAGAAATATATTCGCTTAAAATGAGAAAATCATAAAAAAAAACCAAATTATTAAACCAACAAAGTGAGCCGAATGGAAAAAAAAATCCTTTGATTTTTGCTGTCATCGCCGTCGACGTCTCATGTACAATGTGAAAATGCTTTATTTCCTCATTCCAATGGATATGAATTTGAATATTTGTGTCTATAAATGAAAATGCCGAGTTGTTATGCCTTTTCCCCAATGGGCTTTGGCAGCCTCCACTTCTGCTTCTGCTGCTGTTGCTGCCGCTGAGATATAAGCAAACAAGGGCACGCGCTCTCTCGTCGTGTGTGTACTGAGCGCTTTTTCTAAAGGGACCGTAAGCATTTATTATTGCTTTTTGCATCAAGAGCAATTTGATTACGAATTAAATTCAATTTGGCCTTATTCTATAGGAAATTGCCACCAACTGTGAACACAACAAAATTAGATAGAGCCTCATGCCAAGCATGGATTGGCTGTGGTCGAATTTTTGAAACGACGAAGACGACGACGACGACGATGAAGGATGAAAGAACGAAAAAAAAATGAACAATCGGAATTAACTTTTCCACTTTCTACTCGATTTTCTTTCTGATTTTCGGTGGGGCGGCTTGTGTGGTTGAATTTGAGCCTCCGCGTGTGTGTAACGTGGTGGATTGTAACGAAATAGAACGGAAAATGTCACACATCGTTTCTCCATCCAACAGTGTATATAACGATATAATGAGCATTATTTTTATACTTGGTGCGCACCATTCGGCTCCCACGATATTAAATATTACGTATAGTCTTTCGCCTTTAGCTCCACGAGAGTTACATGTTATAATGACATTAAATACTAATTGATGACACATATATACCGCGTACACACACACACACATACACAAAGCTTGCGCATAAATTTCTCTCGGATGAGACACTGTCTCTCGCGTACACATGCTCACATAGCGAATAAGAGAGCCATCGCCTAATCAATCACTATCAAATCGCTTTTTAAATGTCACTTAGATAGATTGATCGGATTGAAATCTCTGACATTCAAGCATTAACTACACATAATACTAGCGATCCCACAAACCGCACATATATTCGGAATATCTTTCGAATTTGCTTCCTCAATATAATATGAGCGGATCTGTCACAGTTCGAAATTGATTGAATAAAAAGTATTTTCCGAGCAACGAAGTTTTCGCTCAGAACTGGGTCATTCGCCGCGCATTGTGAGTGTTTAGTCTTACAAGCGCACGTATGCATTGTGTTGACGCAAATACGATATGGCTTTTTACGATGAATGAGCTTATCTGTTGTCATGTACCATACTTTCTTTTCATATCGTAAATGTTCCGTTTTTTTTCTCTCGATGAAACCGGCACAATTGTTCACTACCTTGAATTTCAGGTACTAAGCTTTAATTCAATTAAATCTCAACTGTTTTGCTGAGTAATAAATTTGCCGTGTTTTTGTGTGAATCTACGTCATTTCATAGCCATTTTTTAACCCTACATCTTTTTTCTGCGACATTTGCGTGCATTGTCAAATCCCAATTTCAACTAAAGTGCACACAAATTACCGTATAATTTGTTGTGGTTTCGCTCGATTTATTGTTTTGAAGCCATAAACACATACAAACACAGGCAATGCCGTGAGCACTCATCTGATTGCCCCCGTGCGATGAACGCAAATCCGCTAAACGAAGTGAATTATATGCGCCACACGAACAATACATCACATACTCATAATCGGGCCCATTTTCAAAACGCACATAAAGCTAGGAAGAGTGAAATTGTGGATTGCAATAAAGAATAAACTGCGAGCTCACTCTTCTTGCCTCTTGCCAGTTGCAACTTTTTGTTTTATGGTCGCAGCTTTTCTTTCTTGCGAATTGTGCACAATACCGCTTTGAAATACTAATAAGGGGATTGCCAATCAATATCATGGATTCATAGTGTCGCGCAAATTACTCACTCGCATGAACCTAACGATAAAATGTACGAGAGCCATAAAAAACACATTTGCGCTTGATTCAAATGCTTCAGTGAGTAGGAAGAAGCAAAAAAAACGGCACAGAAACAAAACGAAAAAAAAACAGGTCAAAAGTATGCACGATATTTAGGCACAATCGAAAGTCATAAATATGAGGCTAATCTCGAATATGATTGTTCTTTTTTTAGCGCAGAAACATTTGGTTCGTTAACTGAAACTGACTAAACATGGAATTCCATCACGATAAAAATATGCCAAAATAACGTTTGTTCTGTTTTGTTTTTTTGTCATGTGAAGCGCCAGACTCCGGTTATTATCCGAAAAAAGTTTCCCAATCAGCTAAATTTGTTTGCTTACTTTTTCAATCGTAAACTAACCTTACAACAACCGGTGTATCTATCAACTTAACCAGTTACACGATATGGGTAAATTGTTCATTTATTTTCATCCAATAAATACACTGAAAATTTGTGTTGTTCCAACAATTAGCACGAAAAAACAAAACAAACAAACAAAAATTCGTCAAAAAACCCCTTTGAAAAGCACAAACACAAAAAAAAAATGATTGGATATGCATAACGGTTTGATTCGTTGAATTTCGGAACATTCTGATACTTTGAATATTTCTACCTGGTTCAATTGTGCGATTCATAGAACATTGGTGTGTCTGTGAATACTGTGTGTCTGTTTTTTCGGCCGAAATGGCATCGCATAACATTTGAAGAGCAAACAATTCATTTCAAAAAACTGTGAAGGATGAATTGTGAATTGATATAGATGTTGTTGTTGTTTGTAAGCAACCGATTGATACACTCAGATTGTTGCATTGACGTCTAAAAAGCATAATATTTTTTTTAAAATATGAATCTATTTCTGTATTCAAGATGCAACGCATGATTGAATATTTTGCTAAAAATACTCAGAAGAGAGAGAAAAGGGAGAAAGAGAGAGGAAGATAGAAGAACGAAAAAAATAAAAACATAAAAAAGCCGCACACAATCCAAAACAGATATTATATAACACATAGACAGACACAGACATACACATATACACATCAGTTCAAACTAAAAATACGAGAGTGCGTGCATGCCGCAATGAATACACGGCTGTTTGCTTTGTTTACAAAATGTTTGCATTTTTATTGTGTGCGGCTTACGTTTTTGCTGACAAGGCAACAATGTGTACACGTTCCTCATATTATTTACATGAATTGAACCGTTTTTTCTTTCATTCTCTCTGTCATTCTGCGGTGTAAATTAAAAGTGTTTTCGGTTTTGAACATTTAAAAACATACACACAGTGAGAAAAAAAAAACAGTGATAAATTGTATCTTTTTCGAGTCGAGTTTTCGTTTAATTATTAGTTATTCAGCTCGTATATTGATGCCAATCGAACACAAATGCCAATAATTTGATCCCACTGAAATCCGAATTTAAAGTAGATAGCAGCCCGCAGATAAAGTAAACTTTATTGAATTTGACCATGTTTCAATTCAATAAATTGTATTTATTTTTCAAATTTGGCCCACATATATATGCGCTGTGTACTCGATTCCATCGCAAAAGCGAGAGGCAAACAGACGGGCAAAACAAGTGTGACAATTGCGCTTGTCACGATTTGAATACATTTCACATTATTTGCATTCAGTTGGTTATTGTAACATGTCGAGTTTGGCAAACAAAAAAGCAGCAACAAATTTGTTTTTCATTTTGGAAATGAATACAATGTAATTGAACGAATCGAGAATTTATGGCGAGAAATGAGACAATTTTCGACCCTGAAATGACTTGGTAACGAAAAAAAAGAGAACAAAACTCAATTTCGATTATGTGAACGGCCGGAGAAAAAAAAATATCATCGATTCATTTCCTTTGGTTGGCTAATCAATTTGGGTAAAAGTACGAGATTTAATGTGCTGCACTGATAGAAAAGATAACCATAATACTGTTTATTGACACACACACATACACACACACACATCGAAATTCGTACACACACATAGACATATCGCATCAATACCGAGCCGAAATGTCTCGTGAGACACCCGATCGAAAAAGAGTGGAAAAAAGGTATCGAAAATTGGTACGCACCAATTCTCGAAATGACGGAAATTGCAATCAAACAGGCGAACAAGAGAGAAAAAGAAAAATAGATAGATAAAGAAATGATGGTAGTACGACGAAATACATTTGTTGGGCTTATGTTTATGCACACTAATTGACACCAAAGCTTTAAGTTAACCCAATCCGGCTTAAGCTTCGGGATGTTACCCATTTCTATTTATTACATCATCGCGCAAAGCCAACGGACGGAGAATTGCTGATAGAATTGATTCGTATGCAAAAAGACGATGAAAATTCGGTGCACATGGTTTATTCTCACGTTGAGCCCATTAAAGGCACTTTGTTCAGTGCAAGCGTGCGTTCAATTTATCTTTATTATTCCGGTGAGTCCGTATATTCCATTCTTTCTTTCCTTTCATCGGCTGTGTAAACATCGTTCGCATTTATTGTTATGCATGATGATACGGAAATTTTGACATATTTTGTGTGTGTACGCGCGCTCCTAAGTATATACAAACATTTCCTATCCTATCTCAGTTTTATTTACTTCTATTCCGATGTGCATTTCTTTGGTGTATTTTGAGCTTAGAGCTAGAGAGAATTCTATCTCGGAGTATCATTTGGTGCGTAGTATTTACTATCGTTTCTATCGATAATGCTCCATTGTTTATATTTGGTTTGGTTTAGTCTGTGTGTATGTGTGTGTGTGTGTGCGCGGTTGATTGCTGTGGCGCTGTTAGCGGTGGCTCATCTCAAGTCAGTTTTGTACGTGTGTGTCTTTAGCAAAACCACATCATCGAACATAGCCTAATATTGGAGCTAACGTTACGCATAAAAATTACTTGGATGTAATTTGGTAAATGAAGAAAACGCAAATATTGCGTGCCAGATCTATTGGAAATATGGTTGGAAGGTGATGGTGAAAATAAGCCTCCATCATTTTGCCAACTGTTCTACTGATGCTGTTGCTGCGGTGGTTGGATTTCTGTTGTTGTGATGCGAATCGACAGTCGAATGATCTATATATATGCATATAGAGTCAGGAGTTGAGACTGATGTATGCTTGGCATTTGCCGTCAATGCTATAGCTAAAACAAAGTATTATGTTCAATTGCGTACCTTTTTCATCATCCGGTCCGTATCACACGAATTATATTCGTTTGCTTAAGATAAAAGTTACAACATTTGATTCAGCCACTCTCTCTCTCTCTCTCCATCTTTCTCTCTCTTTCGCCTTCTCGCTGTCTTTCCGAAAATGTGACCACAAAATTTTATTACACCGAATGTTCATCGGTTGAAGATTTTCTGCGTATTCGAATGTCGCACGTGTCAACTGATGAATTTCTACGCTCCTCTTATCGATGCGTACTTATTTGTGCGATAAGACTTTTATACGTTTCCGTCGATTGCGACTAAATCGTCTGAGCAAAAGTTTTTGGCGGCTCATAAATTCGTAACTTGAATCAAGGACGGGCCGAAAAAAGAGCGGGCGCACGTATACGACTGAAAGCTTGAGAGAAAGAGAGAAGATGAGCCTTAAGTCATGACAAACAATGGGCATGTAGGTAAGACGAAAAGTGGGGAAAAGAAATGGTATAAGTATAAGAAGATTCAATTACAATGAAGATCGCTTTAATTCAATTCGATGTTCAATGTTCGGCATACTGCAGTAGCAGCAGCAGCAGCAACGCATTTCGATTCAGTCGACTTTGTTATTATTCACTTCACAGAATCGCATACTTTGAAAGCATTTTATCAAATTTAGCTCATCGCTTGAATCGGAAAATTTGCAATGCATGCATTAACTTCAATCTTTCGGGTGAGAGAAAGAAAGAGAGAAGGCGAAATGGCCCACCTAAACGCGGCATTCCACAATAACTTTTTTGATCACGTCCAAAGTATGCAAGTTTTTATGACCATGATGCTGCTACTGTTGCTCATATCTCGTTTTTTTTTCTTCTCTCTTCCCAACTGCCTTTTGCACGTGGATTCCGTTCATTCGTTCGTTCGTGTGTGTGTTTTTCCCTCTGTTATTCCCTTCGAATTTTTCGCTACAGATAATTTCGGAAAATCAATGGCAACAAAAAATTGTTACGCCAAGCATCGATTTGCGACACACAAAACCAATTTTCCAACGACGAGCACCATCATGCAAAATGCCCGCCCGAATGTGTATACTGAAGAGCCGTAAAGAAAGGAAAAATGGAAGGATAGCCTCAAATAGAAACGACTACAACGAGATACAGTCAGTGAGTGAAAGAAAGAAAGAGCGAGCGGGGCAGCAAGAAGACAAAAAAAAAACGAACGAAAATGTTTATAATAATGGAATCATCTGTCTGTGCATTTCGTGTGCACAAGCTGCTTGTTTATTCAGCATTTTATTATTGGAGATAAAGGCAATGGGTATATAGTGAGCGAACGAAGAAGAGGAAAAAAAAGTATCCGTCGAACAGCCAGATATAAGACACGTATACACAAGGCCGGTGTTGCAATAAGACTACGATGATAACAGCGGCGAATTTGCGTTTTTTTTTCTTACTCTTTGCTTCTTCATCTGCAAATTTTTGGGGCATTCACTAGACCTGCTGCGAGAGTTTAGCAGGCATCCAAGAGGCAAAAGAGCGCACATAAGTGGAGAAAAAGCAGCAGCAACGCGTCGACCGACGGCTGTAAATAAATTATTTGTGCGCATAAAACTGCGATCCATATTTTTCGTGTTGGTTCCTTTTCAGCTTCAATTTTGCCACTTGCGATCACACTTGTTTTCTGAATACACCGTCGCTGATGCCATTGAAATGGCAACAAAGACAAGGCGAAACGACTTTAACATGAAGAAGACACTGTGTTGTTGTGATGAGAAGGATGTGAGAATGAGAGAAGCGCCGAAGAAGGCGATGCCAAAGAGAATCCATAAGAACATATCGAGAAAGCAGAGAAACATTAGCGACAGCAAAAACAGGAGAAAAAAAAGCAACGTTCCCTTGTAATCTTGTTCCAATTTTACGTGCTTGTTTCAGTTTTTTTTTTAGCTTTCCACATGACCTATTCCATTCGGTGCATTGAAAACATTTAACATGAAGCATTATTCATTAGAATTGGTTGGCGGTGACGATGGTGATGTGGGGGCGGGAAAAAAACTAGAGCACAAAATGTCCACAACATAACAAGCGTATGTGCCTGTGCCTTGTCTGTAAATATGTGTGCGTGCACCGATTCGACTTTGGCTTGTGCCGCGTTTTTTCCTGTATTTTATCACAAGCTTTTATGGATTTTGTCTTTTATTATTGCGTAACTTTTACTACGGCGTATACATCGACCGAAACACTTTATTGCACAGGCACCACTCACTCAGACGGATGCCCAAATGGGAAAACGGGTAGAAAAAGTGTGAAAAGCTTCCGAAAAAAACAGCAAGAGAGTGAGCAACAACAATGAAGACAGAAAAAAAAAACCAGAGATTATACGGTGAAAGGCGTGTTGTGTCTCAGTTCTCCGAATACATGTAAATCTGCAACCCATTCCATTGAATTGTGTCACATTTTGGCCCATTTTTCTTCTCGCTCGTTTTCAATTTGTTGTTTTCGAGTTCGATGTTGAAGCGGATTTTTTTTTCTTCATTCTTCTTCATGACCATTCACCATCTTCGCTTCAGTTTCTGCTTTTTCATAGTTGTTTTCGTTGCTTTTGCCGCTAAGGAACTTTATCTTATTTCGTATTATGTGACGCATTCAATGAAACAAAGTTCACGTTCACTAGCAAAACTGTTTTTCTTTCAGCCATGTGCCTCAAAAACGGGTTTTGTTTAGTGAAAATTCCGAAAGTTTTCATTTTGCCACACACACACACACACACACGCAAACTACTCACTGATTTTCTTGAAACATTCTTTCAACATAGCATGTCTGCAGTTTGTGTGTCCCGATTTTCTCTTTTCGATCGCAATGCTTAACTTCTAAAAATTACGAAAACTGACTACAAATTTAGCACCAACAGCACCCTTTACATCATTAGACCGACGAGTTTTACTCCGAGTCGGGTTCGGGAAATTGTATTTGGTGCTTCATCAATCGGATTAGATGCTTTCACCGAGTTTTTTTTTGGCATTTGTTTGGATTCCCTATCCCCAATGATTATGATTGTTGTTATACAAATTTTTTTTGACCTAAATAGAAAACATACAAAAGCAAACGACAACAAACGCGCCGGGGCTGAAAGAGTTGAAATGCGGCAACCGAGAAGCATCGAGAAAATTGAGAAAGGGAGATATAATAAAAATACACACATACAATCGTCAATGGCATTGCAATGTGGAGAAGAAAAAAAAACACACACACAGCAAGAGAGGGAGAGAAAGCAGATTTGCCTGCGTTGTAACACAATCAGCAATAGGATCGACACAGTGCCAAGGGAAAATCACTGAACGACTAAGAACTCCAATAAATCGAATACACGAAAACAATAACAAATGGCAATTTTCCTACTCTCTTCACCGAAAACATTGCGTTTTTTTTCTCTCTCTCTCTCTTTCTCTCTCTCTCTCTCTTTTCTTCTTGCTCTGCACCCTGTTCGCTGTTGTTTTGTTTTGATTCATTTTCCTCTTCATTCGTTATGTTTTTTCTTCCTTTGGTTTTGTTGTTGCCGTTGTTGTTACTTGTGCTACCCATTTCAATTTGTTGAACAGCGAGCACAACAATTTCAACTTTCAATTTGTGTGTGCTGCAACTCGTTCAAATAATCACGAAAATACGCAATAAAAGGAACAACAGCATCAGCATCAACGGTATAACAACAATGGAGAGGAAGAGAAAAAAAAATACACCAACAGAATCGCCCTATGAATCGTACGGAAATTATAAAAACGTGAAATATAAAATGGTAACATCCATCCATGAATGAGGAGTAAGTGAGAGAGAGAGAGAGAAAGAGAGAGAGAGAAAAAAAAACTAGCAATCATTTGACATGTTTCACTTTGAGAGTAATGGTGATGAAGGGTCAGAGCATAACTATCAAAGAGATTACTGATCCAAATGGAATTGGCGCTGAAATGTGAACCAAAAAGCGGCTTCGGGGGACGCGCGCAAACACCGCACACACTGCATTGAAATCGAAATTGGAATATCCGTATACGGCAAACAAAGTACATCGCAAGCGCGCGCAAGCGATGAAACAAAAAAAAGTCCCACCAGAAAGTTCATTACTTCAATCAAACAAAACAGGGTTGTTTTTTCCCTCTGATTCGTTCATTCGTTTTTTTTTTTGCTGGCTCATATCTCTGTTGTATTGATTTGAGTTCCGTTGTTCCATTCCAAAAATGTGCCAACACAAAAATCGTCGTTCGCTTTGTGGTGTACCATATCGAAAATTGCGAATGACGCAGAAACAATTGATTCCATTGGGGTATTCCATGCGTGATGGTTTCATTTTCTTAATGCTCCAATTTGTTGGACTCGTTTCAAGCGAAAATTAAAACTGGACAACTCATTGTTGCACGCGCGCGCCGCGCACACACTCGCACCAAAATAGTCTGCGATTTTGTGTGACGTAATGTTTATTCCACTAATGAATTTTTGATAGTGACGAGGAAATTCGCTATTTATTTGTGTTGTCACATGCAGAGCGTCAACGGAGTGGCCGAAATGGTGGGACGATGGTAGCAGCAGGCTAAAAATGATTTAATTTTCGCAAACGACGGGGGCCGAATCGTTCATTATTATCGCTTCAAATTAGTGGTAAATTGCGATACTTCAGAGAACAATTTGCACCGACAAACACACATCGTCGACGACGACGACGGCAGCAACAGCAGCGACGCGAGTACAGTCTCAAGGTGTACAATACCGATAGCACGATTCGATAATAAATCCAATTAGTACCCCTTTTGCCACCAATAATTACATAATAGGAATATTTTGTAAAGTGGAATTTTTTTAAAAATGTAACCATTCCGAACAGTGTGTATGAAGTTATTCAATTGCGGCATTTGCTGTGATCTACTTTTGGCATTGTGAGCATTTGTATTCAGCTCCATTTTGCCACATGAGGTCAATTTCAGTTGAGCAAATATTTTTTTCTGTCTCGTTTGGTTGCCAGCTGAAGCGTCTCTCGTTCTACTTTCAAATTGCACTTGCATTTGGTTCGAAATTTATTTTCATTCGCTACATTAAGTGCATCCTTTTTGGATATTAAGAAAAAGAATAAACAGACGACGCGCATGCCAGACGCCGTTCCAAAAAAAAAATTAAATCCATTCACGAGTGTGTATTATTCTAGCCCGATTTCAATGACATCATTCGCAGCTTGTCCAAAAAGCTGTTTTGTGTCGTGCAGTTTGCCTTCGCCATTGGTGTCGTCGTGTCTTCACAATTTATGCATTCAATTTTATTTTTGGTCTCTGTGTGTGTGTGTTTGACTTATGAAACCAATCGGCGCGTCAATTCCATATGTAGCATTGCAACACTCTCCGATGATGGCACCAATCGGTCCCAAATGTCATATACATATAATTGCGCTAATCAACCGCATTTTAAGACTGCATGCGCAACCATTTTTCTACACACGTCTAGAAACCGTATGGACTCAAAAAAACAAAACAAAAACAGAAGCCGTCACATTGAATAATTAGATGGCAGAGACGAGAAGAAAACAAAAAATGATAAATCATCATTCAATTATATTGTTCATGGAAACGTTTTATCTCGAAGCACAAATTTTCGGTATCTGTGTTTGATGTTGACCGGGTAGTGTATGCGCGCCCGTGCACACACACGACACTGATTCCAATTTTCACTGTACAATGCGATAGAAAGAGCGATTGATCTATGTTAACTCAACGCAACTTATTTTCGAATGGTGATCAATTAAATTTTGACGTCACTTGTTTACGCTTGTTTGCATCATTCTTTCCAAAAACTAGATAAACACCATGAATCACATACGTTGAACTATTTGCGCATTGGGTGTTTTTTTTTATATTCTGTTTCTCGGTCTCGGTCGGTATTTTGCAAAATAAATTACGAACTGCGTTAGACATACTGCAGAAATGTGTTCCAGTATGAACGAGCACAAACACACACACACATCGGCTGATACAAACATAACAAATTACGTTTTATTTACAAAATTTCGTTATTTGGTTTGCTTTTTAATTAGTGACCTCAAATCATGACCAAATTGCAGATTAACAAAACTACATGCGGCAAAACCAAAAATATTGACAGACAATAAAACGTCCAGCAATCAAATAAAAACAACAACAAACGCACAAAACAAAAACACCCGATCACACACAAATTATGCATGGGCGGAATTTATGCCGTATTGGGTCTCTGACCAGCATGTTCTCAGCTTGCTGGGAACACATATTGGCATAATAATAATAATGCATTGAAATTTTAATTATTCATCAAAATTGGATCGAAACACCAAAAACGAAACCGACACACCATTTTCACAATTACTATTTCCAACTAATTATTTTGTATGCGGTGTTTCAAAATCCATTTCAATTGTGATGTGTAAATAAACGATATGGCATAGGTTATGGTCGCATAATTTCAAACGGAGCGCATATTTAAATCGAATATGTTTATTGGGTATCATTGATTTTAATATTTGCTCGATATCAGTCAAAATCTTTCGCTTCAACCTCAACCATTCGATATATTTACGGTTCCGAAAAAAAACACCGAATCGAAAGCACACGGATTGCACTCACTAACTCACTTGCTTTTTATTATTAATGTTATTGCGCAAATGTTTATTAATTCGCGAGAATATAGAAAAAAAAAGCCAACAAAGTCGATTAATAATAACCGTAATATTAATAGAAAATGTTGGTGGGTGAACCACAAAATAGATGTTTTGTAGCACGAATTAACTAATTTTTATTTATGTTTTTGTTTATTTGATTG
Organism: Sitodiplosis mosellana; assembly: GCF_009176505.1. NCBI lineage: Eukaryota > Metazoa > Arthropoda > Insecta > Diptera > Cecidomyiidae > Sitodiplosis > Sitodiplosis mosellana. Next base: position 8,983,748 of record NW_022595246.1, read on the forward strand.
GATTTTCCGCCGTTTTATTCAGAATTAGTATGCGTAAATGTAAATGTAATTCATTGCTGGTTTACCACTTTTAGAGCGACCGCGGGCGCGTGTGCGATGTGCGTTCGTAAAAAAACGGGATACACATCGAAACCGTTTAACATTTTGATTTCTACATCTAAGCGTTTTCCATGAGCACGCACATGTTCAAATCACTCAAATTCCCAACAAAGTCAAACGATGAGAATCGTGTTGCATGCGTTGAATCGTCTCGGATTTTATTTGGTTTCGTTTGAATTTTCCTACATATTTCACCACTGAAATCTGATTTTGCATGGCGATCGTGTACATACATATATTGGAGCACATTATATATATGTTGTTTAACGTTTGAAGAAATGCGCCGAATGTTTATTTTAATTGGCACTAAAATGAAATAAAAGCTCAATGAAAATGGTGTGCTTGTATATGGCATGTTGTCCGTAGGCGAAATTGAACGAGAGAAATCTGCAAGCGAGTAGAATTCAGTGCCAGAGTGTAATTGAATTCAAATCCCATTTGAGACATGAACAAACTATTCAATATTTCATAAAATGTTATTCATCTGAATTGCATTTTCGTTTGCTTTTATGTTGGAAAACTTCGGTACGGCGATTCACTAGGAATGGCACTAGAAAATAATGTTCGAGATTTCCATTAAAGGATTACGACATGTATGCATTTCATTCCGTCGCTGTGAAGGCCATACAAAATCATCGAAGACGATGCCAATGCACACAGAGCAAGAAATAAACATCTAGAGGGAAAATGTCCTTGGCAGCGGCCAGTTTTCAATTCATCAAAAGGCTTCGAATCAACAAAGACAACCATTGTGATATGACCTTGATGAATGAAGCTCGTCGAATGTAGTTTCTTTTTTTTTCAACTTGATATTTATTTCCAATTCCGCCTCATGTTTCAAATCGATGACACAAATGGAACTCATTATTTCGATATTGTTATTGGAGAAGACAACAACCATTATTATATGCTCCCTAGCACCGAACTCTACATTCTGAAATAACGACGCAAAAAAATGTGTCTAATAGCGCGACGAGCCGACAAAATGTTGTGTTTTTTTTATTAGGCGTTAAAGTGATATTTTCGTGTTTTATGAATGACAACACAACATAAACAGACACAATCAATTTTCTCTTTTTGCGTCTTTTAATTGAAATATTCAGGAATTAATACACTAATGATGAACTCATTATCGGAATTAACAAAAAAAAAACACCGACAACTATCGCTTAGGTGTGAAAGTGGTCTTTGCCTGCAAAGCAAGTAGACGAACCAACGAATGAACAAAACATTTGCTTCGCTTCACAAACATCAATTTACCGAATGATTCGTACCAAAAACCCGTTCCAACCATCTTTATTTATTTTACCTTGACCTTTTCCACCCGTGATGCAGTGTGAATTCATGGTGCTGAGCACGAACGTCGCTAAATAAACCAAAACAAATGAGTTTCTATACTTCTTTTTCTGTTGCCGTCGACATGAAATTCATTTTCAATCCCTATCTCTCTCTCTCTTTCTCTCTTTCTCTCTGTGAGTTTGTGTCTATACGGGTGAATGATGAAATATAAACCGATTCAAATGCCGTTGAAATGCAATGAAATGCTCTCGTGTGACATGAATTGAAAATGGATAATAGAGCAAGTAGAATAGATATATGGGAAAAAAAAACTCCATAAAATGAATGAAATGAAAAATAGAATTCGATGCGCGTTTGTTTATTTTTCATATTTGATCAGATACACAAGATCTAATTTAAAAGTTGTGCTGTGCGACTGTCAATATTTGAGTGCAAAAACTAAAAATAAACATTTGTGTATGGGCCTCGCGGTAACATAAAGCAATCGAACGATAATTACCGGGAAGAGTAAAAATGGAAATGTGTATATTGTTATCGTCAATTTTTCGATATACCCGTCATTTTGTTATCAGTTCGATCGCATTTCATGTTGAAACACATGGACAAAAATACAACGAGGGTTGGGTGCCCAATAAATGGGTCAAACATTCGTCCAAACACTGTACACACCAATCAATTAGAATAACATTGGTAATCATCGCAGTGAAAGGCCAATCTAAAATTGAATTGACAAGTTCAAGTACCATACATAGTCCATAGTCTATTCATTAAGTATAATTGATTATATATTCTTTTAGTGAGGATTCAGCCCTCTTCTTCCGCATTCTTTCTGTTACTTTGGTGCTTCTCTATTGACACATTAATGCTTACGTATATTTTTTCGGGAATAAGTAATTCAATTTCCGAGCCACTATCAGAAATCGTGTGTTGTTGACGTCAGAATTTGTAAAGTTGCTTACAGATTTACATTTTCGATATGTTATTAATATGTTATTGCCCGACATATTTATTATTATGTTATGTTGGGATTTTTTTAATCTTAATAACGTTATTAAGATTCAGCATAATGATAACATAATATGTTATGCGTTATATCGGGTGTTATCTTAATAAATCCTAAGATTCGGCGGTAATAACATTTTATTAACTATAATAATAACATATTATTAAGATGGATTTATTAACTCAATTAATAACATATTATTGGGTTTGGATTGCATTAATTCAATTAATAACATATTATTAAGATGCAATCTTAATAACGCTTTTTTCGCGCATTCTTTTCCCTAGCTGGAGAGAAAAAAAGCACTGTACAGTGTACACACCTATAAAAATGCAGACAAAATATGGTAAATTGATCCTTTCAAGGTCGGGACTGGCGATTTCCTAAACTTAATGGCTAAGTTCAATACATGATAATTCCGTTTCAAAGAGTCATTTTAATTCCATTGCAACAGTGCAAAAATTCATGTGTGTACTCTGCAGTGAAAAAACAACTTGTCAGTGCTCCGGTGAAAAAAATGCGCGAAAAAAGCGTTATTAAGATTGTATCTTAATAATATGTTATTAATTCAGTTAATAAATCCATCTTAATAATATGTTATTATTATAGTTAATAAAATGTTATTACCGCCGAATCTTAGGATTTATTAAGATAACACCCGATATAACGCATAACATATCTATGGGTGAGATTGAGAGTAGTGTATGTTTCATTGACTTTGTTACGAAAGAGAAGAGCAAGTTTCTGTCGACTTAAAAATGGTTAAAAGCGAGTATGTTCGTTTTTAGCGGGTCCTCGCGGTTTTTCACAGTTTCCGCGGAACTGATAAGAGATAACAACTTAGTGTCTTCGGCAAAGTTGTAGCACTCGAGATCTTCTATAACAATGCTGAATTCAATTATCTCTTATCTCTTATCAGTTCCGCGAAAAGCGCGAAAAATGATAAGAAAAAAAAAGTTCCATATAAAATTTGCTTTTTTATATGCGCGATTTGCGCGCAACTGATAAGAGATAAGAGATAACTGTCTCGAGCTTAGTTATAGAGGACCTCGAGTACTACAACTTTGCCGAAGACACCATGTTGTTATCTTTTATCAGTTGCGCGAAAACCATGAAGACCGCGGAGGCTAGATGGTACTACAACATACTCTACTTTAACGCCAACAGAATCATCAGAAAACATACTCGCCTTTTCAAAAATATAAATCGAAGAAAAAACATACTCCACTCTCAATCTCACCCATAGATATTATGTTATTATTATGCTGAATCTTAATAACGTTATTATTATGTTGGACCAATATATCGGCCGTTATTATTATGTTATTAAGTATAGTTAATAATATGTTATTGCCTGTAAATCTGTAAAGTTGCTACACCATCAATTCATTACACAGTAATGATTTGGGAAATCTTATAGCGTGGATCGGTTTGCTGCTTGGAAATTTTCTCGTGCCTAATTTATCCCCTTTTACCTATAATACTAACTACGACTTTTCTCTTCCTTATTTTTATTTAGTGGACGCGTGGGAATTTTGTTAGTTGTTACGGTTTTTTTTCTCGATCGAACATTTATTATAGCTAATAGAGTATATGACGGCCTGAGAAGAAAAACATTTCCTACAAAACCTGTGCGCAGAACACAAACACAGAAATTTTTTAGTCAAAAGGCGAACAGCAAATTTGCGAGCGCAAAACCCTAATATATTTACAGCGAGCGCAAAAGTATAACAAGCCTACTAGCATGCAAAATCCATATAAGTAGGCCTGTTATGCTTTTGCGCTCGCTGTAAATATATTAGGTTTTTGCGCTCGCAAATTTGCTGTTCGCCTTTTGACTAAAAAATTTCTGTGTTTGTGTTCTGCGCACAGGTTTTGAAGGAAAGATTCTTCTTCTCAGGCCGTCATATGTCAAGTGTTCAGTAAACTCACTACAAATCATCCAAGTTGATCATTTATTTATTTGAAATCGAACCTTTCGTAGAAATCGGAAGAATTAAACAGGTCATTTTCAGAAACCAATTCAGAAACACGAACTACATAATAATTTAAATAGTACGAGGAACGCGGTGCGCGCTCGATGTACTGGAATGAAATAAATGATTTATTATGCATGTTTATCCGAAATGGAACGAATTGAAGTGGAAAGCATTTTTCTCTATTTGAACCGAGCGTATTTAACCGCGCGATTCTCGTGTACAAATAAAATTTTGGTGATATTTTATTTGTGGAAAATATAAATTCGCATAAAAACTCGATTTCTACATTACCATAAATCAACCAGGTGATATTAATTATTTCATGCGCACAAACTACACACAAATAATTATTTACACTTGTTCAGCATTTCGCTATTTTATCTCTTTCGTTCGCTCTCTCCCTTTCTCCGTGCCGACATTATATATAGGTGGAGAAAAGTTTTTAATGTGTTTCCAAAGAATTCACATAAAATTGAACCAATTCCATACACATACTCATAAGAGTGGAACGTATGCAAACACATTCCTCCATTACTCATGAAGATCCATGGAACAGAAAAAAGCGCAACTCACAAATTCAATTCCGTTCGCTTGAGACGATATATTGCACGAATCGCATTCATATTGAATGCGGAAGGATTTATGTGTACGAGACCAATCGCCATGAATCAAAATTGTTGATCCAATGCGCTCACGATTGTTTTTTTTCTTCTTCTTCTGTTCGTTTGTTCGGTAAAATCATTATTTTTAAAGCCATCCATTTTATCCGTTGATTGCATTCAATGGCCGATAAATTATGGATGTAGGGTGTTCGAAGTTACGAAATGGCCAATTTTCCCACTGAATCTGTATGTATGTGAATGTGTTATGCGATTGTTTGCGTGTGTGCTTGTATGTTGAATGCCCCTTTGAAAAAAGAGGTAATTCACTTGACATTTTACATAAATGGAGCCATTTCAAGACCATTAATTGGGAACCGATGCTTGGTTTTTGGCCCACACAAAAGAAATTGGCCCAAAAATCTTGTTCATTTTTGATGAAGCTCAAACATGAAGTTCAGCTCACTCACTTTTCGTTTGTTCCGTTTTGGCGATAAAAGCTTTCTATCGCTCACTTCATATTTATCGAGTGCCTATTTATTTAGGAAATTGAGTTATAGTCAATATGCGAATAGCAAAAGTGTTTGTAGTGAAATATAAATATTCTAGTGCTATAAAGAAGAGAGACGGAGGGAGAGAGAGAGAGAGAGAGAGAGAGAGAGAGAGAGAGAAGAGGAATCAAATGAGAGTGCGAGGCTTGTGTTGAAACTTGAGAAGGTGCCTTCCATGCCAAAATGCTTTGAAGAGTCTCAAATATCCGGAATATTTGATTCTTTGGCACGAAAATTGGGTGAAATCCAAAAAGTTTGCTTTCACATTGCGCTTATTCTATCAATTAAACACTTAGCACAAGCTCATCCATGCCGAAATTGGGCCAACACACTGATGCCATTAAATATATATATATATGTGCGCTCTCATTTCAAGCGAAAAGATATTTTAAGGGAAACGTCAAAACAGAAGAAGAGAAGAGAGAGAGGGAGAAAAAAAAGCCAGATGTGGATTGACAACCCGACCATATAACGTATATGTTTGCTACACAACACATAATGAATTTATGTGTTCTATGCGTAGCGGAAGCGCTATTTGATGTCTTCCGAAATCCAATTGCCACTAATTCAGAAAATTGCATTTCAACGATAGCGTAGAAAGAGTGAATCAGCTTGCAAACGAGCAAACAGGCGATCGAGTCGAAAAACTGAATTACACTTGATTCTGTTATCCACTAATATATTTAAAGCAAATTAAAAATTAATCCGAACCATTTTCACCAATGATGCGCGCACTAAGCCTCGCTTTCATCGGCTGCTCTTTTACTGTGAATCTGCTAAATCTGCAACAGCCATAATTAAAAATTCAAAAAGAACAGAGCAAATCCATTTTGAATGGTCTATTAGAATAGATTCCTTGTGATGGCTTTGCCAACATGTTCCATATACTCCGGTTCTCGTTTCGTAATACACAGTTTGCAGTGTCGCAACGTTAATTTAGTTATTTGTCTGAACAACAAAAACGGCAAATATTTGCACTTAAAATGCTTGAATTTTCCAAACATTTGTTCTTCCTATGCTGCTGAAAATGAATTGCATTGAATAACCATTCAGACGATAAAGCCGACGGCACAAAACAACAACAACAATGACGACGACGATAAACAGAATTCAAGCGAGGGAAGAAGAAAAAAGAATAGAATGCCAGAAGCAAGAAATTCACGATCAAATGAAACACAATTTTTTTTTACCGAAAACAAGATTACATGTTCCCTCAGACTGAACACTTTCGATTGCCATTCCATATAATTATTACATACGCACAACAAACAAGCATACAACACCAGTTTGTGTTCCGATATAGCGACGAGTCTATTTTTGGTGCGCGCCGTACTGTTTACATTGAACACCGTTGAAAATCGATATTTTCACCCGAACGATATGAGAGCCGAACCAGAGTAGAGCAGAGGTGCAGCGGTGAAGCGCAGGAAGTAACACTGAAAGCGCATACGGAGTAGTAGCAACAGCAGCAGCACAATCAGCACAATTTATAGTATTACGAAATGTAGAGTACCAAATGTATACCTATCCAACTCCACATCCGATTCGTGCAGAATAAGTTGTATAACGGTTGGAACGGCGTTGCACGGCGTTTATCACACACATGAGTGACATAACGAGAATACTACACATACGCCAGCACGACTTATATGACACAGAAGCACATACAGAGAGAAGAAGAGTAGGGAGGGAGAGGAAAGGTAGCGATAGAAAGAGCGTTCGTCGTAAGAGGCTCACACAGCCCAGGCAACCGTGCATGAGTAGAGATAGTTTTGTGTGTGCGGCAGTGAGTGAGATAGAGGGTAAAACTCGTAAAATAAATGGCGATAGAGCAATAAAAATAACAACAATGAACGACAGGCACATCGTAGCAACCATTATTTATACATACACGGTTCGAGAATATGGGTGATGTTGTACTTGGTGTTCAATACTCATCCATTCGTTTGGGCCAGATAGCTAAGGCATACACATACACATAGACACATGCTCACTCGCTCGCTCTAGAACTACACTTTATGTAATAATTCATTTCGAATCGAGAGTGAAAGAAAGATGACTCTATATACTGATGCAAACTTAATGCACAACAGTGGAGCATCGGTTTGATCAATGTATACCGGCGTGTGAGCGTATTTGTGTCGTTTTCGGTCCATACAACACACAAATCGCACACTCGCACACAATTCACCATACAATGGTACATAATATGATTGAAAATTAGATCAAAAGGATATTTGTGCCATCGAGCACAAAAACCACACTATGTTCTCATTGCGACTCACTTCTGCACTCTCGATACAGATTTGGAATTTGCAAAATAAAAAAAAAAGCTTGGGCACGCTCACACACACTGAATGAAAAGCGCAACACGCCTAGGCTGACTCTGACTCTTCGTAGCTCTGCTTCACAAGCGATACCAACTTTTTTATATGGCAAATGAATAGCATTCATGTTGTTCGTCATTTATCCAGGTCCATAAAATTGACACAATGCAACGGAAACTTATATGGTGGCAACATTAATAGCAACTGTTATTAGTTGTATTGGCTCCGTTTATGGCTCGTAGCTTCTTTTTTTTCTCAATTCGTTTTGCTTTTGACGGTTAAATAACAACGTCGACGAAACCGAACCGATCTTCTGCATTTTGGCTCGGTGGATTTTTCTCTATGTCTCGGTTAATATATAGAGAGACAGCAACAAAGCGCGCTTGGCACACTGATGTAGTAAACATTTACCGGAATACATTTATGTATATAAATGTTACAGGGCGCCCTTAGAACAGACACTCAATATTCGTTATAGTTTCCGTATCGAGGTGGAAGTTTGATGGTGAAAGAAAGAGAGAGAGAGAGAGAGAGAGAGAGAGAGAGAGAGAGAGAGAGAGAAAAGCGGATAAATATAACATACACATATGAGCAAATTTTCGTAACGTAAACCATATATTGCTTTCTATTAAAACTGATTGCTTAAGCATGCCAAAGCATTCACTTACTTTGAACAACATTGAACACCGGCGCCCAAATGGCACACAGTACACATAGTAAACGCAATAACAGTAAACTGTAACTGTAATAACTACCTACATTGATGAATGGTTTCGATGTAATTGAAAAATTGGGATAATAAACACAGGGAGCGAGACAGAGAAAAGGAGGACGAGAACAAGAGTCGACAATGCAATCGAGAAAATATACGACAGGAAACCCACACAAATGAGTGATAATGAGTGATAATAGCATTAATAACGATAAATGAACTCAAAATGTAATAAGCGTATCGAAAGTAAGAAGTGAGTGAGAGAAAGAGCGGTAGCGACACGAGCTGTATTTTCCATGACATTGAAAATGTGTCCCGAATCGAAACTACAGCTGTGCTGAACATAAACACATCCACATTTACCACGACAAACGGCGATGTTTTTCAGAAGCGTTGAGCACTCGAAGGCGGCAGTTTTCGATGGAGGTGACGACGGCAGGCAGGGGTGCTTAAATTCGATTTTCCCTATAACAACCCTCTATTTTCTTTGGAATCAAATTTTATACGTCGCACTAATACCAAATTGAATCTGAAAATTGCTTTGATCATTCTTTTTCTCTTCCTATTTGTGTGTGTGTGTGTGTGTTATCGAAACAAATCCAAAAACTTGAAAAGATAAATTAAATTTCCATAACTTTTTCGATCTAACGATCTGTTTTCCTTCCCTTTTTTCTTATTGCAGATTGAAAACTGAAGCCTGAACATTCGAAGCCAAAGTGTAGACGGGAACAAAAATCGATTTTCTCTGGTAAGTTGGTATTCTCTTTTTTCTGCTCTGATTAATTGCTGAAAATGAATTGAAATAAGAAAAGTTCCGTTTCGCATTTCGCAAACGAAACGTAAATGTTGGAGCAAAAATTGATGGGAAAATAAAAAGCATGACACATGATTGAGAGGATGAACATTTCATAACGAAACGAAAAAAAAATTAGGAACAAAATATCGACGAGAAAACGTTCGTTAAATCGAAATATCAAGCCGAGCGACCGGAATCGTTTTTGTTGTGTCTGAACTCTGTGGCGACAATGAGGCAAATGTCAGAGCAAAATGCACGCGACGAAGACAAATTGCACTTTGAACAGTAATTTTTTTCATCAAATTTCAATGTCAAAATTATCAATCCATTTGTATGGTAAGAGGTCGTTTTTTGCCAGACGTATCGACAATATTTATTTCGAATTCGTCATTCGATTTCTGATTCCATAAAACATTTTCACTTATTTAACGACCAATTTTGTGAACTCAAAAGCAGCCGTCGTCTTTTGACTCACACACAAAGAACACTCACTCATTCACTCACCCAATTAATTATTGATCCATTGTTTTAGCCGGCCTCTTTAAACCGTTGAACGTATTTAATAAAGGAGACAGACTTCTTTTGGTATCTGTTGTGCCATTGATTTGCCATTGTTCGAATAGGAGAATAAGAAAATGAAGAGAAAATGGAAAATAAAAGCCGATTTCGGCCGGCGAAAACAGAAAACTTTCTGTAATTTATTCAATAAGTTTTTTGTTTTGAAAAACGTCCTATTCATATACACACACACACACACACACACACACACACTCATATACAAAACGAGACACAGAGCGAGATAGAATGAATGAGCATTGTATTTTTCGACCAAAACAGACAGTGCTTTGAGGTGAATGAAAGGAGTTCCATCGACTTTTGTTCCAAGCGAAGCAATTGATTGCCATTGTACAATGTGCCATCAACGTAAATTCGAATAATATAAATGAAAATGTAATGATAAGACAAAGGCACATTGACGCCGCTCAAAGTCCGTATGATTTATTTTAACAACTGGTTCAGGTAAACTGCTCCTTTCAACGAATTGTTATCTATATCGGTAGCTCAGAAATTGTATATGGTTGTTTTGAATCCAAACTCGTTTGCTTGCTCTCTCTCTCTTTCTCTCTGCATTGCCATAAAAGATTATTATTATTATGTGGTATGTACATTGTTATTATAAATGAAACCTGATATAGACCAACGTCAACGAATAGCCGAGAATAAAGAAACAGTGCTCGAGTCTGATCATTATTTGATACAAGACTCGGAAAAATACCAAAGTGGTAAGCACAACGATGCTATGGGAGCAAACACAAGGAAAAAATGTAGTCTCCAAAAACCGCATGCAAGTGGCGACTCAAACCGACATTCAATCAAAGAAAGAGTCTATTCATGCTGTGGTTACCGAGATAAAACGAGACAATCTATAACTTTCAAAGCTTTTCTCTTGGTTTTCATTACATGGATTCTGAATCAGTGTATTTGTTGCATGGGCGCACACAATACTACTACTATCGGGCTCTCTCTCTCTCTCTCTCTCTCTCTCTCTCTCTCTATGTGGGTCGAACAATGAGTTGTCAATTTAGAATGAATAGAACCAAATGCAAAGCTCAGCTCATTGTCCCTGGTGTACTTTTTGTTGAGTGTACAGCATACATTCTTGAAATACAATAAATTCCTTCTGCTCCTAAAAAACGGATGTGTAATCTAATTCGGCACAGCAGCAGAAAAAAAATCCAAATAAAAATAGACTTATGTTGTTTACACAAAAACTGGGGAGGATGGTATTTAAATTTTAAATACACTGCACATTCCGAAGAAACGAAAAAAAGTGCAAGAAAAGCATCTTACGGCTTTACTTAAATAAATTTTGATCCCCTTCTCAAACATCAAAAGATTCAATTTTACCGTTCATCGTACGTTATCCTCTTTAAAATATCAGCTACGCTCGTTAAAAAGGTCAATTCAGAGAAAAAAAAACGCTTTTTATCTACACAATTATGATGATGATGATGATGATGATATGTTTGGTAGGGAATGGTCAATACGGACATGTGTATCGGATACGAGAAGCATAATCGGCCTTTGAATGGACGCATCGATCCAAATGGCCAGGTTCATTCATTGTGAAAATCAATATTAATATATTTGGATGATGGAATCGAGGGACACACAAGCGTACACATACAGTGTTTGTCGCTGTCAATGGTGCGCAAATTGATTCCGCCTTTTTTCAGCACTGAAATCCTTTGTGTATACATCATCGGAAGCGTGTCACACATATAATATGTATTTTATAAGCGAATGCACATTTAACCTAACGTTCGATTGATTCAAAATTCATGGAAATTGGACAGGCGGCCGAATGAACGGCCATTAAAATGTTTTTATTAATGCGTTCAATATGATAAACAAAGGCAAAACATTTGCGTCAACCGCAATTTTGATAAATCACATTTCGGCCGTCATTTATACAGGGAAAAAACCGTTTTATACGTCATGACGTATGTATAACAGCCGTGCTCCAATTTTGCTCCTAAAAGCGAAATTGGTGCGGAAGCCTAAATTAAAATTGTACATCAAGTTAAATTCAAATTGGATTTTAATAAAATTTGCGCGGTAACGCGTTTTTGGATGTCGCACAATATGTGACACAAACTGGATATTTTATGGACGTGTGTTCAATTTCCTTTTATGGTCAACGTGAAAAAAATTTCATTTAATAATCACGTGCGAATATTTTGAGGGTCGAAATAATTTGTTTTCCCTCCTTTTATTCAATTTGGTTTTTGAGGAATGTGGATGGGAATGTGAATGAGACGGTGCGTGTGATGAGAAGCTTGTTTTATCCTAAAAAGTGTTTGAATTATGGTGAAGGCAATAAATATGCAATTCCCAAATGAAAAATTCATCAATCAAATGGGTGATGTGTCTGTCGCACTGTGCCCCAAACGACGAAAAACGAATGCATAATATATATATATATATATGCACGTGTTCTAGGGCGCTCGCATCACACAAATGAAAATTGTGTGTCTGTGTGTACGCCCGCGCCTCTTGCTCAATAAACACGAACCTTATTTTAATTAGGAAAAGATTTGTGGGCGGACAAACGACAGAGTAAAAGTAAAAGAGGAAAAAAAATTGAACGAACGAAAAGAACATCGCACACGTCACATATTGTATGACTCTTAAACACATTTAGAGCCCATCATATTGGCATTCAATATACCGGCGTGTTTCTCTTTCCGTTTGGCATGGCTCATTTTAACTTCAACCATATTGAATTTATTATAGTCGCTTGCACGAGCATAGAAAATGCATTATGTGTTCACCGTCTGACGCTAATAAATTTGTCATTCGCAAAATGGCAAATCGTCAATTCCAACCGAACGAATGAGCCAAAGAGATACAAAATTGAAACGTTTCGGGTTTGTGCGTGTATACTTTATCGACGCATTTTAAGTGCGCGCAATTTTAATTTCAAATGTTTGGTAAACATCACATTTTTCTGTCTTCTCGACGCGCTTTGAAATGTACGGTTTGTGGAATTTGGCGAACTTTATCATTTCATGTTTATTCTATTCATTTGCATCACATTTTCAATTTCAATGGGTGTTTGTGTGCTGTGTGCTACGTGTGTGTGTGTGTGTGTGTGTGTTCATGGCACAATTAAATCACTTATAGAATTAAATTCCAATATAGAAATTCAGCATGTGTCGTTGATTACACGGTGTGAACGCGTATCACGAGATTGTAAATTGGTTCAAACATTACATATAAGCCATATACGTGCTCTTTCGTTCGGATGTGTTTAATTAAACGCGAGAGAGAAGGAAAAAAGTACCAGCAACAACAACAACAACAGCGATACAGAGCGTTTCCGATTTCACATGAAAATAGAATACACAGCAGACAGCGGTATCGAAAGCATTTGCTGTTACAAAGTGTTGTATACATATTGGCGCTCGTGCCAATTAAATGTATTTTCTGCCAATGTGTAATTTCATTCTCGGAAAATTGAACCACAATTGCAACGATGGATCCCATTTCTTCATTAGTCATTTTTTTCCGTTGTATTTTGTTTTTACATTTTGTTCCATTCCGGTTATGAGGGTAAAAAAAATGGTTCAATGAAATACAACGACAAGAAAATGACGATGGTATCGAAATTGAATTGGGTAATGGGCGAAAGAAAAATAAAATTATTCGGAAACAATTTAATGGGAAAATGTGTATGAAATCGATTAATCAATCGATGTGTTTGGAAAATGGTTCCGACGCAAAGGAGTCACTCAGATCAATTGTTATTCAATGATACTTTATAAATCATTTATTGAAGATGCTATTTATGACTCGATTTGTAAGTGAATATCTTCAGGAGTGAAAAGAAAACAAAACGAAGAATCAAACAATGAGATATGGTGAGTGTAATTTCATGTTGGATGGTTACTTTTCGTTAGGACAATAAAAATAAATACGCTGCTATTACCGAATGTAAGGCATACACAAACATCGATCGATACTAAATGGCTGAACACTTGCTATTATTATTTCATTCAAATGAGTTCGTTTCGTTGAGACACAGAGAGGCCAAAACGTACAAACAAGCGAACGAACGAACGAATATCGGAATGAATGAATGAACTGAAATCATGTCACACAAACCGAAAGTGAATACATTAGTTAAAGCCGAACAAATCGTTACGAAAGGTACAAGTTAGCATTTCTCTGGATGATAAATGATGGAAATGATGATTATTTCGATTTGTCTGAGGAGAGGAGGGCTTCAGCTACACAATACTGAAATAGACTTAATCTAACGTCCACATTTTGCATTCTAAACAAGAGAGATTCATTCGGAGCGATTGTAATATCAACATGATTTACAAATGAATCACATTTCTTTGGGCTCATTCGCGGATTTCAGAGATTTTGAGCATATATCTCAAATGGACGTTGTGGAAGAGGATGGAAGTAGCGAGAGGGTGACAGCGATAAGAGCATCAATAGCAACGATCAGCCACAATATCATGGATAATAATCCGTAATAATGGGGTTGCTAGTTTAAATGCGACATTGTGGTGGCATCGCGGTTTCGCTAACCCATTAATGATATTGAGCTTAACGTTTCATACATTTACAGCGATAATTGGTATGGGTTTCGATGTAATAACAATGTTAATTAGAGAAAATAAAATGATGTTCGCGGTGGAAGCGAAAGGAACAAGTTAAAGCTAGCGCCCTCTTTTACCACCCACAATGCTCGTTTTTCCTTATCGAAACTACAACCAATAGGATAGGAAGAAAAACTCTTGCGTGCGATTGCCAATGACGACAGAACATTGTTATTGCCTGAATATAAGCTTGTGTGCTATGACATAGTCATGCATTTCGAATGTGTGCCGCGGCGCGTATTGCGAAATTGCATGACAATTTCCATGATAGCATTTTTCGGCAAGTTCAATCCATGAACCGAAACTAGCATAAACGAAATGGAAATGAAAATTAAATAGTCACTCCTGATGCCATTCGTTACGTAAACAATTAATTTTTCGTTAATTTACATAAAATAATTGAACCATTCATTACGCACATATACTCAAACACACACTCCTGGATCAAGAGCAAATGAGTTAAGGACACACGAGCTCATACATTCCGGAACAATAATTCCTACTCAACGCCATGATTAATGATGTAAATTTAAATTACGCCGAACTTTATCGTATGATGCTCTTAATCGGATTCGATTCAAGCGGGTGGCAAAAAAAATTGTTGCGAAACTTTCTTGCAATTGACACATGATATCAAAGTGGTTGTTGTTGTTGTTGTTTCCGTTGCGTTCCGTAGATTCGTAACAGTTTGTTGATATGTCGTTAGGTGTAATGGTTGTTTAGTTGAGCTTTTGCCATCACAAAGCCGTTTTTGGCGCGGAAAATCTATTCCGTAAATTATCATGATATTTTCCCAATTCTCACCTGATTGAATCGAAACAACAACGAAATTGGGGTGACAAGAAAGAAAGAAAAAAACACATAAGTGAATCACTTTATCGGAACAAAAATAAAAATTACTAACGAGGCCCCTTTTGTTGGCAAAATTGTTGTTGTGTCTCTTCCTTTTTGTTGTTGTTGTTGTTGGCATTAAATTTATTGCCATCATTCGTCGAATCGTTGTATAAACATTGATTTCTGTTGCCTTTTGAAAATACACTGTTTGTTTTCGGGCGAAACGTCTGCATTGCGGCGAAATTTGTCGTTTTTTGTGTGTGTACACTTTGTCGCCATCGTCATCATCATCATCAAAATAAATGTACATGTGCACCAGTGACTCTGTTTGCAAGACAAACAAGAGAAACAGAAGCAGCAGCAGTAGTACTCGAACAATGTTTGCTACTGGAGAAAATTGAATCAAATAAAAGGCAATGCTGTCGAAGGGCACAAATCCACCGACAGAACAAAAAAAAAACGAAACAAACTATAAAAAGAGAGCGAACGAAAAGAGAGTTTTAATTTTAAAATTTCCATGTTCTTGTGTGTGTATGCCAATATTTATGGCAAGTGTTTAAACACTATAAAATATAAATGAGATCGACTGGAAGAGCCGGCACCGCCGCCGCTGTCGTCGTCGTTGTGTGCATTCCATCTTGTCGTTTTGAGAATTATCGATCGCATTTAACCAGAGCACACCCGCTCCGTCATTCACTCTCTCGCTCACTATTTTTGCGGTAGAAGAACGAACCAAAGAAAAACGAATGGATTTTTTTCTTTCTTCACCCACAAAACGACACCAAACATACAAAATATGTGTGTGTACCGAGGAAAACGACGAGTACACTCCAAAAGCAGCGCCAAGAGTGGCGCATGAAGTACGGAGAGCATGACATGGATAGCAGCATTTTATCGTTAGCATTTTCTTGAATGTGTATTCTTTCAGCAGCACAGTTAAAAATAATTAATCAAAAGCAAAATAATATATATTTTCTTGTTGGCGTTCGCCTGTTTAAGACGAGCGAAGACATGACAAGGCTCAACAAAAACTGTGTGACATGGAAAGCGAGCGAGCGAGCGAGAGAAAGCACGAACATAGAAAGCAGCACAACTCCCAAATGAGAATGAATATAAATAAGCATTGTGTACATAAAACATTAAAAAAAAAACGTAAAGTAAGAGAAGAAGATGAAGAGGAAAAAAAAACAGAGACAAGCCAAGAGCGGCAGAATAGTAACCAGCAGCCAACACACCACCAGTACGTCGAATGATGGCGGTGAGCATCTTATCATTAACTAAATTCGCGTAACGTCGGCTAAAATCTTCTTATTTGCTTCCGTTTCCACAGCAATGGCAAGAGAGCGAACAAACGAGTTTTTTCTCTTCATCTTCGCTTCTTCTGTCGATGGAGTGATGTTCATTCCAACTTTTTGTTTTTATGTTGAAATTCGGTCCGCTTAAGAGCAAGCTAGCAGAAAGAAGTCACAGCTCAGACATAAGAAACGTCTCCATTTCGCCATGAATCTGTGTCTCGTCGCTCATCCGTCGTCGCAAAGTTCAATACTTGGCGCGCTTCATTTATACCCTGAAGTGAACAATTCACTTTGCCTATAATTAATTAATATCCTCATCGTTCTCATTACATTCTCACATGTACGTATTAATCGATCATCAGTGTGCTGGTTCTTTTTTCATTCACTCATTCATTCTCTTCTTCTACATTTCATGTAATTTTTCCTCTTCCATTTGACATGGCTTCGCTTTTTGCTATTGTCGATCCGTGTGCCACGGCACGGAACATTCTATGTGGCTTGCAGCCAAAGCAAGATTGATAGCTAACATAATCTTGGAGAAGTGGCGGTAAAATGGATTTTACATTAAATCAAACACTTTCGATTCGGAACGAATGACACCGCAAAGGGAAAATAGAACGAAGACGAAAGGAAGTGAAAAAAAATACCGCCTCAACTGACGAAAAGAACAAATTGCAGTCCTTAATTATTATTCTTTGATGTCTTGAAAATGCTGCGAGGTGTGTTTCACTGAGCTGGATCTAATTTGAAATTCATATTGAATTTCAACGGATGAGCAAAACATCGTACACACAACGTACGTCCAAATGCTGTACTAATTGACATTTAGCTGCTTCAAGCAGCTTGTCACTGAATAAATTCCATTGTACCAGACAATCCATCTTGTCTCTAATTGCAAATGCTTTGGCCGAAATAAATTCCGAATCTTTTCGATTTGTGTGTGTAATGGTAAAGTCGAAATATAGGTATACAATAAATCGAAGCCTGATGTCGATACCGAATTTAATAAACTTAACGGAAACATTAGCAAAGGATCGATAGGGATTTTATGCTATTTGTCTCTTTCCACAGGCCAATATTTTCCGAAACAAATACACTGGCTTTGCTTTTTGACGATGTTAGGGGAAACTTACTCACTCACACCCTACCAAAGGGATGCACGTACGAATTGCAAAGAAGAGAAAAACCACCGACCACCTCGGGTTCTGTGAATATGTATATGTGCGTGTATGTTTTTATTGCAAAAAAAAAACTGCTATATATCGTTGTAATTTTATGTGGTTTCCCTCTCGCGGATAAAACCATTAATCATTTTAATAACCTTCTCGAAGCCAATACACACTCTGCTTCGCAAAAGTCTTAGCACCACATTGCTACTCTTTGCAAAAAGTACAACTTGATATACATGGAATGGCTCGCTGGTTTTTTCCCTTTCTCTCTCTGAATTGAAAATCGAAATACACATATTTTTTGTGAATTTCATTTGGTACAGTGTGACCTCGATATTTTCGCGAGCAAGGAAAAAAGCCAGCACACACACATACACACACACCAAATTGGGTCACAAACTGTTTCCGTTTTCATTCGCAATAATTCAGGGAATATTGAAATTATGGCCGTGCTAGCAATACTGAGGGTTGTAACTATTGAGTTAATACTACTTAAAATGTTTAGTTAGCAAATCCTCTTATGTTTCTTAAGCTGAATTATAGGTGGCTTTCTGCATCAGGGCCAAATCCGCTTTATATTTCCTCTTTTTCACGCAGCATCTCGATCACATCTTTTGAGAGTTTTTCTTTCATCGTCATCGTCATCGCCATTCTTTTTTTTTTCAAGTCAAACCGCGATGCTGTCATTCACTTTTCCATCCTCCTCTTTCTCTCTCTCTCTCTCTCTCTCTCTCTCTCTCTCTTGAACTCAGTGGCAAAGTTTTCATTTCCCATTTCTCATGTAACACTGTCGTCTTTTTCTTCCGTATTCGTTTTGCAATGCGTTCGCGATTCGTCAATATGAAATCGTGGCGTGACATTTCAAACCACACTCAAAACGCAAACTCATAAATAAATGTATATACAAATCGTTCGGATCAATTGGTTGCTGCTTTCATTCCAAATAAAACTACCACTGCTGCCGCATCATTCAACACACTTACATTAGAAAATAAACCGATTTGATATATTTCAATATATTTTTCATTTTCTTTCATTTGACGTCTTCTTTTTCCACCCGTAGGTTCACTTTGGTTTGCCATAGAAAGAACGAATGCGACGCTTTTCTTTTCACCTTGAATTCAATTGACGATTTTCACTTAAAATCACACAATAACGATGCGGCTGCTTCATTTCAATGCTCTGTATTTACCTGAAGAGAGTTGATTATTCAACCGTATTTCGTTTTTCTTCTTCTAAATAATATCGATTGTTATGTAAATGGAATTGAATTTCCGGTGCGAGAAGAGAACGAAAAGAAAGAAAAAAATCAATTTGCATAAATGCTGTGATTCACATTTTTCGCTCACATCCCATGATGATTATCATGTGCGTTGTTCGCAAAACGCTTGATCGACTTGAATTTGAAAATTTATATGTTTTCAGTGAATGCATTCAAAATAAGTCTAATCACAGCAACCGGTTGTTGTAGAAAGCAACAAAAGAAGAAATGAAGTGGGAGGAAGGGAGAAAGGGAGAAAGGAAAAAAACGTGTATCGCAAGCTTAAAATATTGATGCCGATACAACATGTGCCCTTTTGAATAATATATGCCGTTGTAATACTGCAAACACACACATACAACATACGAAAGTGGTTGAAAAAAGCTTCCATTTTCCCATTTTAGCCGTTTGATAAAGTTTCATGTTCAATTTGACAGGAAAAACAAAAGGAAAAGGGTCGCGTGCATTTAATTATTTTTCTTGATTAAATTTCACATTTTTATTCATACCGTCGATTTTCTTCGGCGGTAAACTTATTTATCACTCTCACCTCGGTCTGACCTTTTACCGATTGCCCATCAAACCTATCTTGTTCGTTTCACGAGACGTTGCGCGCTAAAGCCAAATTGAAATAAAACCCCTCTCACACGTTCTCACGCTACGAGAATATAAGGTCTGACAGTATGGCAGGTAAAATGGAGGGAAAAAAATGGAACAGAAACAACCGTATGCCTAAAATAACAATCAAAAGCGATGCAATTTTTTAAATATTAATCCACTTCAAGTGACATTTTTGGAACGATGTCATTCATAACCAAAACTTGTATATTTGCTCATTCGGTCGCACATATTATAACAGTTTACATTCATACTAAGATATCATCGAGTTGGCCAAAATTCCCCGAAAATTCGCATAACATTCATTTGATTAACTATATTTAAGCTTCATCCGGCTATTTTTGCTCTTCTTTTGTTGGCAATCCTCTTGGGAATGACACTTGTTTTTCCCTCTCTTTCTGTCTCCAGCCTTTTGTGCCATTACGTAAAACGATTTCTATTTTTATGCAAATTCCAATCAGAAAAAATATAACTAAAATGAGATATTCATTCTTCAGCGACTATAACAACCATATTTTGGAAAACAAGAGAGAGAGAGAGAGAGAGAGAGAGAGTGAGAAAGAGGCAGTATATAATGGAGAATAAACCATGTACAGTTCCAAAAATAAAATATGCACAAAAACTGTCTAAGATAATTGGCAGAAATCACACGATCATAAATATATATACAAAATACACACGGAGAGAGAGTGTGAGAGAGGGAGAGTACACGTAGCAATCGGCCCGTGATTTGCGCACGGCAATTCATGTTGACAACGGTGCTGTACAGTACACAAATGAAAGGAGAAAAAAAAACGAAAACCGAAATTTCGGTGGAAAACACCGGCACATGTACCATAATACGTTTTGGGCCAATACAACACAAAAAACACGAGACCAAGAGTAGAAAAAAAGAAGCAGCAGCAGCAGCAACGCTGGTGAAGCGACCAAAAAAATGTCGAATGTGCCCCAATTTTCCTATATATTTTACAAAAGCATTGCACAGTATGGGTACCGAGGGCTGACACATCACACTCGTTACACTTCCTTTGAATCGATATTATTGTTGTTGCTGTACGATGTTGACTTTTATTTGCATAACAAGTCAAAATTAAATTTCCGGAAAGAAACAAAGAGAGACCAGCATGAGCATTTAATGTTAAAAACGACTGTGACTCTGATGCAAAACATGGATAGAAATTTCGGTTCAAATATAGTGAATTTTTTTTACTGCTACGAGATGTGTCACTATTTTGTGTAGCATATACATTCTATCAGCTGATTCATGGAAAATGTCCTGCAATATTTCAGTGGGCTAATCCGGCGACAAAAAAGCTGTCATTTCGACGCGCAATGCCATAAGCAAGTAAATACATGCACACACAAACCAAAAATGCTTTGCTTTCAAATGCACAGAACCCATTTCCGGTGGCAAGTGTGCCGAGCGAGCGCGCGTTCCCATGAAATGTGAACTATTCGAATTTTATTATTTAATTTTATAAAATTGTGTGTAGCACGTTTGGGTGGAGAGAATGGGAAAAAAATCGCCATTTTTAACATCGTCGAACGAGCGAAAAAAAAGTGCGCGAAAATCGCAAATGAATTTTCCACATAAATAATATGGTTATACTTAACTCGTGCGTGCAATTCCAATAGAGTAGCAAACAAACGATTTTATTAAATCAGGCCAAAAGCGCTTCCATTTTCATTTATTTATTTGTGCCATTTTATGATTCATTATTTTTTTTTTTTTTCGTTTTTGCAAAATGTCTGAAGCGAGCATAAATGGTCCATTCGTTTCAGTTGTCTGCACAACGAGCGATGGCAAACGAATGAGAATGCCACGTTCGCCTCATTCCATTATTCAAAGATGCAAGTGTTTTGTGGCCGAATTTCATTCGGTTTTTTCTTCTCTTGTTCGTTGCTCGTGGCTTTTTTTTTAGAAGGATTGAAGTGATTCTGTGCTATTTTTGCCATACACACCAACCAAAAAATTGATTCAAATGAATACAAAATTGGGCGATCAAGATGATACAGCATTTGCATAGAACGTAGAAAGCGTGGACAAAATATATTAGCCCAATGCTCCACAATTTCAATGACACAAAATGATAATTTAGAGAAAATAATGGCTTTTAAGGGGCGAACAAGAGCGATATAGGACGGACACATACACAGCAAGAGGAAAAAAATGCACATAAATAAAGTGTCCTGTAACGACAGCACAAAATATTGCTCTAATCACGAAGCCAAGCTGCATGAAACGAAATAAGCAAATAAACTTCGTAATTTATTAAGCGAAAGAAGAGCAAATGGAAAAAAAATGCCGAGAGATTCAGAATAATACTACACAATTGTAGCACACAAGCACCAAAAACACTAACAACAACAACGACGTCGACGACGGCAACATCGGCAGCAGCATCGGCATTAGTACAGCAAGAGAAATGGAGGCAGACAGTGGAGCACAGGGAACCAGACAGAATGAACACAGAAAAAATCAATAAAATCTGGGGCAGTACTCTTAAAACTGCAAAATACATTTGGAAATGTGTGTGCGCTTTTTCATTTTTCATTCGCTTTTCTTTCTCTCTTTCTCTCCCTCGTTCTCTCGCCTTTTTTTCTCTTTCGAAATGGCTGAAGGCTTTTTATACTTGTGTTGTTTCGGTTGTGTGAATGGTATGCCATTCTCATTTTGCCTCGTCCGCCACTCCTCCTTTCTCTCTTGTACTGAAAAACTTAGTGTACCGAGTGGGATATTTTGCACTACATTCAAATAAAGCAGAAAAAAATGATATAAATGTGCATCGGAACAAAAGTAGCAATGCCACCCATTCAATAAACGCTTGCCCTGTATTTGATACACCGATATGGCGCAACAACCACACACAGACGTACAGTCATTGGTGTGGTACTACGTGCGTTTCCAACACCACCGTCATCGCCACTGACACCGCCGTCGTCGTTGCCATCCTCGTCGTCACATCGTGAATGCTCAATGTTGTCTGCACACCCCAAATCGACGGTATATGTTTTTATGAAGTGGATGCCATTCGGAGGATCGAGACAAGAAATTCGTCTGGAAAGCGGCAACTTGAGCGCTAAATCTGATAATGAAAATGAATGTTTTTTCCCTTTTAACGAGCTCTTTATCAAATCCGAACCTATATTTGGCTTCGGCGAATCGGGTTGAAAGACGACAACTCTCTCTTTCTCTTTCTCTCTCCCTTTCCTTGTTTCTTCCTTACACACCCGACTGTGCCGCGTGCAAAAGCATCCAGACTGTTGTAAAAGTATCGAATTTGGTTGTTTTTTTTTTGTTCCTACTCAGTTGAGCCAGACACAATAGATGACTGACTTTGCCATACATTTTACTCGACTACACAGAGTCAAAAAGGCATAATGGGCTTGAAGAAAATCCGTTTGCAGCATCCATAAAAATGACATTGAGCCTTGTGTGCGCATCATCATGCTCATTCCTCATTATTATTAGAACATCTAGGTCTTGAATAATTCGAAAATTTCTAACGATTCCGACGATATGGATTTCGTTATTTCGACGAAAGAACCCCTAATCGAGAGAACGTAGATATATGCTATATATTTTAAATATGCAACAAACGTTTTCGTTATTGGTTTCGCTGTATGGCCTTTCTCTATCGAGTCTCGTCTCGTCTCGTCTGCCATTGTATGTATGCAAAACGAAATGAGGAATTCCGACCAAATGGATTGCTGCGTGAACAAATGGGGATGGCTAAAACAACCGATGAGACTGCTACTACTGCCACCACAATCGTTGTCGTTGTCGTCGTCGTCGTCGTCGTCGTCGTCGTTCAGCGACAATACGTACGCAATTATTATTATGCGACATTTTTACATGTATTTGTATGCAACGGTTGCCAGCGTCTGTATGTGTGAGTCTGTGTCTGGTCTTTTGATCGACTTTTCAGTTGAAACCCGATTTTGGATTGAAACTCAACGTGCAGCCATTAACACAATTTGCACACTTACACACGCCCTGACACAGTTGAGCGCTCGCGCCAACTTAGTTGTGTTTGAACTGTAGTGAATTTTCATAGTTTAGATTCGTACGAATTTACAAAATGTTTTGCGAATAATGGCAAGTGTGGCAGTAGAACAGCTGATTTACGGATATAGTGAGACGATGCGCGACATGCCAACCAGTTCAAAATGGCAGCTATCGCAAGTATAGATACAGAGACTGTGTCTGAGAGACATGGGAGACACAGTGAGTATGATTGCGAGTGAGCGTTTTGCAGCATCTGCACACAATCGCCTTTTTCCAAATGGGTTTATATGCGATTTGGGAGCTATTCCAACACAGCCCATAATAATCGACACAAAATCCAAAGCCTCGATAAATGCGTAGAAATAACATTTGACGATACATAATTCAAACGCATCACTATTATATCACACATGCAGTAATGTCAATGGGAAGAAGAGGTGATTTTGACAGAAAATAGACTTTATGCAGTTAGTATGATTGAGGTTTCGCATGCTATTGTTTCACACCAAACACCTAAATGTGTGATAGACAGTATTAATGATGAATATTTTTCTCTCCCACTCTCTGTCTCTCCCGCATCGCGCGATTATGAATGCGAGCGGCGGCCGACACAAACGAACGAAATTTTCCAAAATGAATGGGTTCATGAGGTGCTATTTGACAACGTTATTTCGTTAACAACATTTCAGACGAAATAAGCCATATATGCAGATGGCATGTAATTACAATTTAATTGGCGAGCAGATAGATGTAATGACGGCTCTTAATGAGCCCGCATGCGAGCGAGCGAGCGAGCGACAGAAAATGAGAATGGTTTACATTTTTCTGCATTCGAAAAATTTTGCTCGTTGCCGTAATTTTCCACGTTTTTCCACCAGTCAAAATAGTTAGAGAAATTGCAAATTCACCAACCGGATTTGCATTACCATTGCCAGCGAGCTGGGCTGCTTCCATTATTTTGAAGCAACGGTAACAAGACAGAGTGATATAGATGAAGAACGAACGAGCGCATTTTCTGGAATGGACATTGAAAAACCTTTATCATGACGATTGATTCACACATTTACATGCACAACACAACGGCAACGGTTGATAATGACAACGATACCGTTCATCATTGTGAATGATGATGACGATGATGATGAAGCTTCTTGAATTTATGTGCTGGCTGAATTTGATTTATATCTCATGGACGCATATCAATTGTCTTCAGCAATTATCCGTTGAATTTTCAATGATTAATTGACTGAAATGCTGAGATTTTTTTTGCGCTGCAGTAACGAAAACCCTACCCGCACGAAGGCAACCTGATTTTGTGTGGCAAAATTCAGTTTTTTCTTCGTTCGCACTTCTCAGTTGCCATCTCATACTCTTTCTTTCTCTCTCCCTCTCTTTCGCTTTTTAGAGCAAAAAGAATGTATTGAGCGCAAGCATGTTGTGTGTAGGCATTTAACTCTTCTTCTTCTTCTGCACATTTTTCCAAATGAATGTTATCTTTTGTCTTCTTTTTGCATGCCATTCATTACATGCGCACTTAAATTACGAAGCACGAAAAGGAAAAAAAAATTGGCAATGAGCAAAGGCGGCGGTTTTCATTCTACACTCTCCGCTCACTCTCGTGGTTTTTTTTTCTTGGTCCTCGCAACACATTTTCTGTCTGTGTGTGTACAAGTGTATATACATTGTACAATGTACATCAAAGACGATTTATCATAGCACACATGCAACGCTATTTTTTCCTTCAGTTTGGCAACTTTTTGTTGTTGTTCCACCCAAATAGAAGCCGTTCGCATCGGTGTGTAACAATGAGAACGTTCTCTTTTTTTTTATATAGTGCAGTATTCGGTTTAGCTAAATTGCAGTAAACAAAAGGCACGGCACAAAAGCATCGCAACAACAACTAAATTGTGAGTGTGTGAAAAGAGAAAAAAAGAAGAGAACTTGCCGAGTATTTCTTTAGAAAATTCGCAGACAAGAGATTTTACTTAGCACTTAATAATTTTTTTTCTTCTGTTACTCATGTTACATTGCATATATTTTTCTCTCTGTACGTTTTCCTCTTCACTTTTCACTTTTTACAACACCGAGAATCACTTTGATCGTTTCGCTTTCGCTCATCGCATCAATTGAATTCTCTTTAGCTACTTTTTGTGGGTATGCGGATTAAGCTTCGTCGGAGTAAGCAAAAAGTGATAAGCAAGCAAAATTTTTGTGCATATTTTTATTTGTGAACAAGTTTTTTTTTCCATATTTTTTGGCTTATGAAATGCTTCGAGATTCAGTTTTTTTTGTTGCTTCTTTGTTCGTGTTCAGTTCTCGGGTTGTTGTTTTCGCACACACACACATACACACACACACACACATTTTATGACATTTAATACGTAAAACCGTCAATGCACATTGTGCACAGACGTCCGAAGAGTTCTTGTTTTTTTTCGGTAGGTGCTGAAATATGGCTTCGCTAAGTTGTTCACCGACGAAAAAAAAAAATCAAATTAAAATGTCTACATTTGATATGTACATTGTACACACACCCGAACCAAACAAAAAACCAACGAACCGAAAAAATGAAGCAGACGAATGGGATCATGAATGTTTGTCGTTTCAGCGAAACACCATGTTTTATGAGTACTAAAAAAAATCTCCAACAAAAATAACAACAGCCAAGCAGCTCGATCAATGGACCTTCACGATTAAAAATTCAAATGGATTCTCGGATGAAATGTGCATTATGAATTTTTTTTTAAACCATGTCAACTGATCAATATAACAAGGCTTACAACTGGCTGGCGCATTTTTACAACTTTTTACTATCATATAAAAAAAAACGAAATAAACACAGGGAGTTAGCAAGACGTACGTTATAAGGTTTTAGACTTCCATCGAAAGAGATGGTGAATAGAAGTTGTATATATCCATCTCTCTTCCTCCTCGAAATCGAACTTGAAAACCTTAAAATGTGTGTCTTGATAACTCCCTGTGGAAATAAAGTTTAATGAAATACACAATTTTGAAATGTGCATGGCTAGCGGAGAATGAAATGGCATAAGGGCGGACACAACCACTTAGCCATGCATAACGGATTTCCTACTTATATAAAGCTACTTCTTGTTTGACAAAAAAAAATTCTCAACGGAAAATGCCACAACATCATAGAATTAAGATCGAAATTAATGGAAAATAACGACATTGTTAAAGTTGTGTTTATTTTGTAGTACAAAATTTGTACGCAAATGAAATTAATGTTTCAAGTGAAAAGTAAAGCTTTTGCGTATCTTGATGATATCATTAAAGTTAAGCTTCTGCGAAACGCGAAATTTCAAATAGTTAAATTACTTTGCGTCGCCATCAGATATTATAATATCTTACTTTGCAAATGAAGTCTCTTGGCCATTTCGTCTAATAGAGCGGTAAAAGTGTTGATGACTTTTAAAATGAAAGACTTTTGAAACCAAGAAAATAACTTCAAACAGGAAATGTCACGAAAGTAACTTTAAAGGAAATACGATAAAAATCAATGTGAAATAGAGAAAAACACATCCAACAACATTGGCTTTGCGTGAGTGTGACCATATTACCTGGTTTTATGATTTGAGAGTGGAATGAGATTAATATTTGATTTGACAATTATTATTTTAATGTCAAAATTGACTAAAACCCACGCACGCCTACGTTGTGTAACCATTTTAATAGCGTTCATCATGTGGACAAGAACATAGTCGTTTCGCTTTTTTTATCCATTCGAAATTCCATCTTTATGAAATAACCATTCAGATTACCGTGAACGCAATCCCCAATATTATGTATGTGTAATTGAACCACAAAGAAAAGGCTCAGAAAGTGAAATAACTACACTATAGTCCCTGTGTTGCTCTCTTTGTCTGTTCCGTTCCCGTTCCTGTGTGCCTGTCCGGATTTCGTGTTTGAGAGAAAACGAGGGGAAGGAGGGATAGAGCGCGGTAAATAAGTGGATGAACAACGGGCCTTTCCTTGTCCTGTTTAAATCAATTTTGAAAGGTCTTGTGATGCCCTGGTTAAAAATTCATTTCACATGATCGAACAAAGGATTTATTTCAATGGAAGTGTGCTAATGCACACACACACACACAAACACACACATATCGACAGAGATTCCGAGATTCGCTTTTGTAGTTTTTGCATTTTAAATTAGTTTGAGCCAGTACTCGCTCCGAACACGTATATATACAAAGTTGCTTCGCTTTGAATTACGTAAACATCCCGTTATTTTTGCCCAAGTGCGAATCATGTGTGCATGTGAAAAGCGATATATTCTCTCTTCCTCTATCCTCACTATTTGTTCTTTTTTTTCATTCTCCGTTGTGTTCGTTCGTTGGTTCGTGTCGTTTTATGCGCTTTGTACGGATTTTCAAGTTGGCATTTTCAAACGAGCATGCAAACGATTCAGTGCCTGTGATATGACTACAAGTAGGTAATTGCACATTTTTCACTATCATGCAAATGAAACGTCAATTTCGAAATGCGAATATTCACTTTAAAGGAAAATCACTTTAGATTATCATTATACACTTTTCGTTCCGATTTTTTTTTTTCATTCTTGTTTTTGGTCGAGCGGACGATGTGTATTACGCGAACAAATACTCGCTGCGCAAACGACAGACACGAAAAGATTTGAAAAGAAGAACACACATAATTCGATGAAGCCGTACAGCCGACGCTAAAAACAATCGATACGAACAGTGGGTGAAGCAGCTATTTTTACTAGCAAATTAATTGTTTGCACGGTTTGAATAAAAAACAAATTCATTTTCCAATACCTTACCATTTGGAATTACGAGTGCGTATTAAAAACACTTCAGACAACTCAGACCGGCTTCCAAAACAGAAAGAAAAAATCGGAAAAAGTTGCTTTTAAAACTGAAAAAAAAATCCAATTTTAGATTTATTCACATTTTCCCAATGTTTGGGTTGGGTGTTCGTGTTCATCTTGTCCTTGTCGTTCATCAATTTTGGAATTCATGGTTTTGTGTCTACGAGGCCCAACCCACATTTATAAAACTGATCGTGAAAAACCGATATCGGTATCTGCGTTGGTGGAGTGTGTGTGAGTGGCGCGGCGTGAATAAATTATATTTTCACCTCGAAAAGGGATTTTCAACTAATAAATCACCGACACTGTTTAATGCCGATGCGACAATTGTTAGTGACTTTTATTGTCTTGAATCATGTCCATTTTTAGTGAGCATTCAACGCGCCACGGATCACATACGCATATATGCCCATATTTCGCTTTGAAACTTTGCACTAATAACTTCATATCCTTTGCCGTTGTTGTCATCATCGTCGTTGCCGTCGTCTCCTTCACTGTTCATGGCAACATTAATATAAAGTTTTGCGAAAATTTGAAGTTTCCTTTTCATTAAAATTGGCACGACACGAACAAAGTTTTATGTGTGTGCGTGTGCGAGCTCGAAGCTCCATGAAGCATGTGTGTGAGTGTTCAAAGAAGAGTGTCTAACAAGTGGTGTAACAAGAGGCGAGATGAACAATGGAAATTTGAAGGCAGTAGCATCTATTTGATGTTTTGAAAGAAAAGAAAGGGAGAAAAAAAAACCTGCCAGCAATCACAAAGCACGTCATATTGTGGTCGGTGCGCTATTTTTAAATGCGATTCTCCATGTGTGTATGGTATAGATTACTGAACGGTGTGGTTGTCGCTAACGGAAAGCAGTTGCGGTTGAACATGTTCTCCGTTGAATAATGCAGCATTGAAAAGCATAAATGAGACAAGTTGGAATGCAAGCGAAAACTCGATCAAAGAAAATGCCATTCACTTGAGATGCTCAAACATTTCTATGAGCCAATTTAGTCGACAAACACAAACAGGTTGTCCACATACCATTTCGAAAATCACATTTCGACGCTCCTCAACTAAGTCGCGCTGTTGTACATTGTGCGAATAGAAAAAACCACGTTTGAGAAACCGAATTTGCACACACACATTCATTTCAAACAGTGGAATCAGTCGCCGTCCGACATTTCTACACTACGATCGATATAGCAATGCTACAACATTAGCCGAAAACGTAAATTCACTGATAGCAATTGACGTTCGCAATTCAACAAGCGTTTATAACAGTTCGATAAGAAACAGAACCGGATTTTGTGTGAATGTCGGGGAGAGGCTTGTAGGTTGAAGGGGCTTGAAATTCGAAATTTTAGATGAATCAGCTTCATTTTTAATGTGATTTCAGAGCGTAAAGACGTATTGCACGTAGCTCAGCCGAATATTGTGTGTTGAATTAGTTGAAAATAATAAAGCTTGTTCCGTGTGTCCAAAAAGCGAGCCTATTTTCAACGATCTCAAAAGATAGGAATATATTTGCGGTTTTTTTAAACTCATTTTTCATAATTTCAATATCGTGGCACGGCAATGTTCAATACATAATTATATGTTAGTAAAACTTGTAGGTTGAACACCTTTTGCAGTTCCAGGTTGACCACTTCGGTTTTCGCCTGTGTTCTGGTGCCAATTTTTGCCATTTTTCCATATATTTCTGTACTCAAAGCCAATGAAAGAAGATTCAAACATATCTCAATCTTTATACGCTCTAAATTGGTTGCGTTTGCACCAGATATTTATACATTGTGTTATTTTCCTGGCGCTGTTCAACCCACAAGCCTCTCCCTTACGTATATGTATTTGTATTTGATGTTAGTGCATTTGATAGCACGCACATTAGACGCTGAACAAATACACAAATATCGGGATGTGTGTCGTTTCCACGTCGAAAACCATTTTGAATACATAATATTTGCCAAATGTGTTCTCGATCATTCTCTTAAATTGGAATTTAAAGAAAAAATTTATGGCGATAATGGAATGGAAAATATTTTCCATGCAAACATTACCATCAACTTTGACACATACACATACACACGCAAACAAGCTAGCGATTTTATGGAAATTCCGATGTGAACGAGAGAACGAGAAATGCCTTCGGATCCATTTTGACTGTTGGCATCAATACAGCTTATTTTCTTTTCGTTTGATTTTTTTCTCTCTTTAGTTTATATTCAAATGGCATTTTCACGCCGTTTTCCAACATTCTGCTTCATTCACAATATTTTCTATTTTGAAGAGTGGATCGATATCTGTGTCGCTCTCCTTCCCGTTATGTGTATGTATAAATATGGTATTGGTTCTTTTTTCGGGGCCAATTCTCAAAGCTGCTATTTCGACAATAACAAGCGTTTGCATAATTGGCTTTTGAGTCTTCCGATCTCTGTCTCGCACTCAACTCAATTCCTTTCTTTATTTACCTCACTCTCTTTTTCTCGTTCACAATTGCCATAAACGAAATGGATTCGGCCACACAAAATATGGTATTGTGCCAGCCACAAAAATATTGTTGCATTACAATAAATTGTATTAAAAATCTGAATCGATTTTCTGAACCGAATGCGGGGAGAGAGCGAGAGATCAAGGTACAGTAAAACGCAATATAAACTTCATTCTTTTGTTGGGTAAAAAACCTTATTAAAATACAAAAGGCACACATAAATGGATGAAGAGTTGAAAAAGAGAGAGAGAGAGAGAGAGAGAGAGAGAGAGAGAGAGAGAGCAAACGAAGCGAGTGACTGTTGTGTCCTCAGTATGTGTGTGTGGGAGCGAAAAATAACCCCGACAACTGCGCCTAAATTGCATGTTTTGTATACAGAAAGTGTTGCTGTCTCGCACGTTACCATACGCCGTACCGAATATATCATACATGTAGACGATATCAACATCTGGTTTTGTTATAAAAACCGAACCACCCCTAACAGACAGTCAGCCAGCTAGACGAAACAAGTGTATGAATAGAAAGTAAAGAAAGAAAAAACTTTCGTTGCTGCACATGCGATGGCTCGTGATCCTCTCACAGAGACAAGCCACACATAAAATATCGTTTAGACGATGGCCGTATACCAGGCGTAACACACTCACAAATAATAATATGCTGAGCAAATACTAAACACACTTAAAAGGTTTTAAATCGGCTTCGCTCTCTGGCTCCCTGGTCGTGGCTTTGCGTCACCCAGGTCTATTTCAGTAAATACATTTTTATTTTCCATTAAATGTTGTGTGCAATTATTCTCCATTTTGATTATTCCTTCGTTTATTCTCTATGTGTGTATGTGCGAGGCTGTTGAGTTAGTCGGCCGCACGGTTTTAAATGCTCCAACCGTTAAAGAGTAAAAGAACGAAGAAAAAAAAACGAATTGTACATTTTTCGTATGTGTTACGTCCTAAACAAAGTCTACATTTGTTTTCATTTTGGCGAGCATAAATTCTGATTTCTGCTTCACCGACAACACAACGATATAAATTGTTGTCGTAGCGCCCCGTCTTTCCCTCTGGCATTTGCATTGGTTTTACGTTTGCGTTCGCTCGCACATTCGTCTGGCTACTCACTCGCTTTTTCAGGCTCTCCTTAACCGAATATCGTAATTAGGTAATGGGGTTAGAACATTTCTTAATTATACAATATTTAGCTTGGAAATTTTTCGTATTTGCTTTTCGATTAAACGGCCCATTTTAGGCCATAACCTACAAAATTCAGTGACTGAAGGGGGATTGCTCAGACACAAATTGGAAATTTGCCGAAGATGAATGTTCATTTGTTGGTGTTGGTAGCGGTGACGTTCATTCGTTTCTTCATTTTGCCGTTCCCTTTGCGGTTGGCCGAACAAAATAGACAAAATTTGTCTGTGCATGTTCAACATGTGTATTCCATAACCCTGAAAAGCGATAGAGGGAGAGAGCGAGAGAGAGAGAGAGAGGAAAAGAGCAAGTGGAGACGGGTCACAATAAAAACATTCCGAAATGTTGTACGAAGACAACGAGAAGAATCAGAGAGAAGGAGAAGGCAAAAGAAAGACACTAATGAGATGACACAAACGACACAATAGGAATGTCCACCATTAAACAGCCATAATTTGATGTTTTGACTCGCAGAAATACGATTATTTATGCTGTAAATGCAATAAAAAATAATTTGTACTATTTTCCAAGTTTTTATGTGTTTGATTCAAGAATATTACATGCCATATAAAATGGCTCGCCGAAAAACGACGGCACACGATACGTTACGCACCAATTTATTGTTCGATGATATGGTGGGGCCACGCGCTTTTTATTGGCATTTATTTGGATTGCTCTTATTCGGTTGTATTTTTGTTGTGTTGTGTTGTATGGTGGTGCTTTAATGCTGACGAAAACGCCATTCCACAATGATCATCAATCTATAGCAACAGCTAAAATAAATAAAAATCCCTGCAAATGAAATAAACGAAATGAACGAGAGTTGGTCTTTTATCTCATACACCATCTGATTATAGCGCTGCGCGTATTCTACAATTCATTTGTACTCTTTCTCTCGCTCGCTTCTCGTTCGATGCCGACACCACAGCTCCAAATATATATGTATACGGAGAATTTATTGAATTGATTTATTTTCGTTGTTGTTGCTGTTTGTTTTCATTTCGCATCGTTGCTTGGTGGCATTACGATAACCGAATTAAATGGGTCAGCAACTGGCTTAAGCAAATATTGATGATGCTAATGTCAAAAATCCGTATAATCGACTCAAATGAAATTGAAAGATATTTTCGTTCGGAATAAGATGTATTTTTTTCCGTCCAACGCTGCCGCCGCCGCCACTCACGTCACCACCTCCATCAACCACTTTCCCTTCAATCTTCAATCGCTTTAACTCTCAGACAAGCGGACGTCGGCGTCTGCAATGCAAAACAATTTCAGAGGCTGAGATAGATTGTGCATACTTTAATACCAATGGGAATATAATTTTTTTTTCTGTCGGTGTTGTTGTTGCTGTTGCCATGTTTCGGCGTCTGGTCAATGGTACCTTTCGGTACGGTGTGTTTCTAACCTTCATTGGCCCCGCAGACGTGTCAAACCACAAATTCGAGAACAGCGAAAAATAGAAGGTATACAGAAATGGTGAAACATTGCTTCAAATTGCCATGGGAATATTTGCACAAGCACAAACACACACATGACAGAGCATTGTGCATTTATTGTATTTTTTTTTAGTTCACTACTCAATGTCGATGTACAATTTATGCGATCTCATAAAATGTGTGTGCTTGTCCTTTTAAAATTCGTTCGAATAGAACGGATAAAAATTAATATCCAGTAAAAATGAAGCTAACAACCGAGAGAAACAGAGAGAGAGAGAGAGAGAGAGAGAGAGAAAAAACATCGGATACATCGAAGCGAAAATAAAAGTGCACTTACTAAATGGACTGAAATCTGGACGGGGCTTTTTTTTAAATTTAACCGAGAATCGAAGCGGAAAAACATTTGAGGCGGTCTTTTTATTTGCTTCAATATTTAATCTCATATTCCCCGATTGTGTGCCCAGTGACATGATACTTGAATGGAATGCATGAAAGTAATTTCGATTAGCAATAGAAAAAATATGGATTTGTGAGCAAGAGAGAGAAAAAACGCGCCGAAATTGAACACGAGCATCAAATAAAAGAAATATCAAATCAAAGAGCAATAAGCCAGGGGATTGCTATCGATGTGAAGCGCGTCCATAAAGCAAATTCGAAACTGAAATATAAATCAATGGTCATGTTGGCACGAGATTTGTGGATGCAGTGGTGGAAAAGTAAGGACCTGAATTAGGCAAAGCTACCAGAATGATTTATTTCATAGAGTATGTTTTCTTTGAATTTTTTGAAATATTGAACAATTTTCAATTTATTTGGTTGCTTTTGCACGTGTCGCTGGTCATTCAAATGGTCAAAATCCACGCAAATTTGTGAATTCCATGAATCACTTGAGATTTTGACTCCCCTCGCAATTGGCAACAGTACACATTTCAATAATAAAAAGCTTGTGATGTGAACCGCATCGGAAAATCACTCACAAACATTGTATTGAACTGAATCGAATGCGAGAGTCGCATTTTTGGTTGCAATCAAGTGAATTTCGAGTAATTCGATTTCACATGTCTGCCACATGGTATTCTGGTTTAAAATTTAGAAAAAAACAACAACAACATATATGAATATATGTGTTTATGCCAAAAGCGAAAACAAACACCCTTAAAAGGATTAGAAAAATATGGTCATGGCCATTATTTGGAAAACAGCGTTCACTCCGCTGTATAGTAATGATTGTAAACAACCGCCACCACCATTGCCGACACAACAGACCGAAACAAAATCACACAAGCTGGTGGATGCACAGCAGTTGATTTGTTTGGCTTAATTTAAGCGATTTGTGTAAAGTGCGCGCCGACGAGCGACACAATTTCATTTCTTTTGAGTTTCATTTTTATGGCTTTCCATAAAATTGGCATAAAAGAAATACAATTCCATGGACACACACACATAGAAACACCATAACCAATGCCGATAAGAGCAAATGGCGAACGAAATAAAAACCGAAACAAAAACAAACAAAACAACCAAGAATGACAAGCAATTCACCAATCTAACTCACTCTCTCGTGGGCCACGCTTGGATTTCAAAGTTTTTGATATCGAGATTTCCCATCAAACCACACACACCGCACACAATATCGCCAGCGTGTCCGCTACAATTCTTTTTTTTTTCATCGGGCAGCAACAAATTATTTTTCATTCACATTTGATATATATTTATTGATGATGTTTTTGTGTGACCAAAAATGAAGCACGCGCGTGTTTGAGACCAGAATCACTCGATCGATTCTCGTTGGTGAGCCGTAAAATTATTCGCTTTGTGTTGTGTGATGTCCAGGCGAAACGGGCGTAGGTGTGGGTGAGTTAGTGTGTATTGTACAGAGCACAAAGTCAGAGAGCGCGCATAAGGGTGCAGAGAGACCATAGAGACCGCACATATGTTTACATGCAATAAAATGGTTAAATATAATTTGTGGCGTTCTGGTTTACTAGCAAACACAACCGAACAATCATCAACAAACAAACATAATAACATCAACCGACAAACAGTGCCTCAGTTAAGCGTGTAAAAATGGAAACAAACCGAAGAAGAGAAAATAAACTAGCAGGATTTTTTCTAAAAATACGACATATGTTGACTTGGTGATTAGCAAAGAATCGCAAATGGCCAACCGAGTTTATTTTTAAGCGATTGTGTGCATTCGGTGTATGTGTGCGCTTTTTTTTATCATTGTAATTTGCAGTCGGTTCGTATGGTT
The DNA here is from genome assembly GCF_009176505.1 of Sitodiplosis mosellana. Lineage (NCBI taxonomy): Eukaryota > Metazoa > Arthropoda > Insecta > Diptera > Cecidomyiidae > Sitodiplosis > Sitodiplosis mosellana. The sequence continues at coordinate 9,019,672 of NW_022595246.1, forward strand.
GAAAATTGGATGGTGATTTTGATTGAAACTGACTTTTGGTCATGTATGTATGTGCGCTATTGACCACGTTCCATTTTGTAATCAGAAGCTAAATTGTTTGTACAGAAATTACCTTTGGGTGACTGGTAATAATCACGTCGTTTGAACTTTTGCAACAGCGATAAAATCGCTGCACAACTCCACTGCTGCTACTGCTACCGCCGTTGCTGTTTTTCCACTTTGTGTGTATGTTCAAGGGTGCACTCGTTCAATTCCAATCAATCCACCGACACAAACTTTCAAAATTGATCGCAATCAACAAATTAATGAGAAAGTTTTGACGATTTGTCGGGGCGCGTCGGTTTACACACTCACACACACACAAAAGCACTCAAATCCAATTTGTAAGCCTTTTTGTGCGTCACTATGCATTGAACAGAGCCACATTGAAAATACATTTTCAATTGGTTAAACTTACAAATTGGCGCATTTGACGGCGAGTATATGTGTGTGACCGAACTCGGTGAAGGTTGCGATAGAGTCGCCTATAGAGAAAGAGAGCACACAGCTAAAGGGATTTTCGCACGCCGTTCGTCGATATATTTTCCAGAAGTGTGATAATGAACAACTGAAAACAATTAAGAAAATATACTTAATCATTTGCTGTTTGCTGCAAACGAACGGCATTTCTCAATTTCAATTTTTGCGCATTCGGAATAATGTTTTCAAGGGAAAGATCCATGTCTTTTGTTATTACGCTTCACTCTCTACGCCCATACTCTCTCCTCTCTTTCTCTCTCTCTCTCTCTCACTTACTCTTTCACCTTGTTCTCGCATTCACTCTGCACAACTACTGACAATAAACACAATTTCAACGTGCCACGATTAATTATTTTTCCGTCGTTCGTTTCGAATTGGCCCTTTTTCGTTTTGCAATTCTTTTTCGTTCACTGTGTTTGCCGGTGCGCCTGAACAATCATTAAACAATGCAATGAATGGAAGCGCAATATTTTTCCGTTTTCTCTGAAGTCTATCGCAGTGTTTCTCAGCCGAGAACCAGGATGCAATGACGAATGATGGGTGGAATGAGTGCATTTCTCGCCGCTGTTGGCACTATACACGTGTTAATTTATGGAAATAACCACTTTTTTTCCATGTCAATGTGAATAGCACTATAAAAGGCACATTCAGTTGCGGAGAGAAAGACAGAGAAAAGAAAGAGAATGAACGAAGCCATTCATTTCGACTCAAGAACGACTTCAACCAAACACTTTCGACTGTGTTGGGCGAAAAAGGTTTTTCATTAGTTTTCCTTTCGTAATTCTTCATTCTTCTTCTTCTTCTTCTTCGCCGTTCCCATTCTTCGCAAAAGTTTCCAAAAAATCCAGTGTGCAGCAATAGTACAAAACGCAACTAAGACATTTATTAAAGTAAAGTTACCAATTTAAATGTTGGACATTTGTTTGAAGGCACCAAGACTCAAAACGAAGTGAAAAGATTGGAAAAACAAATCGCCACCGTATTTTTGGTGTTTGTTTTTTTTTTCACGCGAGTAAGAAAAATAAAACCAATCCCACGACTCTAAATAATTACAATTTGAGACACACCGTAGTTTATTTCCTTTGCCACTCACTCTTTTTGCTCGTTCATTGTTTCCATTTCGCTTCTTTTCACGTTGTGGACAGCGTCAGACTACGACGTCATGGGTATGCTGCAATCGCGATTACCGGTCAAGGTTGATTAAGCACCCAAGTGAAAATCTCATAACTTTAAAAGGAACAACGACAACTAGAGAAGAAGAACAAAAAAAAAATGACGGAGACGACAACAACGCAACGCGGCTAGATTAAATTGAAAAAGGAAAGTACATTAACATTTCGTTTGATGGTCGTAATTTATGGAGCTAGCTCGCAATGGCGAATTGAAATGAAGCCAAAACTTTCTCAATTATTATTAACGAATCAACAGCAGCTCAGCAAGAGTAACAACGAAAACAACGGCACCAGCACCAGCAGACCAGTCATTTGCTGCAACATATCAAACGTCGCTAGATTTGCTTTGATATGGAAATTAAATTTGAATTAAAAATCAAAAAAGCGAATCATGCATGCGTCCGGTCAGAGTGACTTAGCAGCAAAAACATCAAATAAAAATGTGCGGGATTTCATGGAGATAAGCTTATTAGAACAAATTTTGGGGTGACCAAAGTGAAAAATGAACATGTAATGTTTACATGCATTTCCAAGTGAAGCACTTACACACACAATTCTCACCCCAGAGAATTCGTTCGATCGGAAAGTCAATGTTCTCAGTTCGCTTCTCATGTGGATTATTTTATTAAAATGAAGTTTGAGAAGAGAAAAAACCACACACACACACACACACAACGAACAAGTTGGCTGACATGAGCAACAAATGCAATCAACCATTATTCGATCCAATGCTCAAAACTTAATTATTAACACCCACTGCCGAAAAGTGTGTGCGATACAAAAAAACTCGAAAAATTGAAAATAATAAAATTTGAAATGTTGTGTGCATGTGGATCGACAGTTCAGATGGGATGGGAGTTGAGAAAAGGGGCGAAAAAGCGGTGAAAATGAAAAGTTTGTGCATAAAACTGAAATGCATTTTAATTCCACATTTACCCTGAAATGGCTCGATTTCTTAAAAGCATTTTCGCACGAGAGAGCGAATAAAAAACAGCAAGACCAACTAAACCATTCCATCGAATGTGGTTTTCGTCTTTTTTTACACCACAATATCCGTTCATATTTTGCGCATAAACGATAAACTTCGTGAAGAAATTGGTAGAAACAAATTTAAAATTGAAAATATGCAAACGACGAAAAGTGATGGGAAGCGACGACGGCGACAACGACGATGGAGGATGAGATCTTAGAATCACTCGCAGATCGATAGTCAAAATGGGTGCATTTTCACTGTGGGTTTTCATTTCACAGAATCCCAGTGGCTGCCGTATTTATTTCGCTATTTCAGTTTATTTTTAGCTATTGGCGAAAATATTGATGGACAAACTAGAGAGAAATGCATAAATATTTTCCCGCTGACGGAAAACCGCATCTGAATCATGTGCAGTGGCAGCAATATTCATTACAAATTAATGAATGACGGAGTAGCGTGCGTTTACCAACGCTTCATCTTACCCTGCGTTTACGCCGCAACAGAGTGCGAATAAAGTTTGAAAATTCATTATATCTAATGGACGATATCCATCGATTTGTTCGAGCACAAGTGATCAACATTCTGAAATGCTTGGACTATTTGCGAGTGGCATTCGATGAATTTGAATGTTTCATTCCGCGTAATGCGATATATTTGATGGTTTATGGAATTCCAATTCAAATGCAAACATTCCAATTGGCGAAATAATATCGAAGGCTTCGGGCAAATTTACGTTTGACATTGTGAATGATTAAAAATTTTAATTAACTAAAAACCCGCTCGTGGTCGAACACCATTCACGCAAATCGAAATTATGTGCGCCTAAGTTGGGCTGAAAATATGCACAAAGTTCCAAAATTACGCGCACTAATATGGTTTGTGTCGAAAATGTCAAGTCAAGTATTTAAGCCACCGCAAACCAATCGACCTCTGAGCTGCTGAACGAGCGAGTGAGGCATTTCATTGGAAATAGCGACAGCTTAAAGCTACTTGTGAACTGAGGGTCTGTCACATGGCCCCGGTATTAAATTCTTAGCACAGGTATTTTTTTGCAAGTTTTACATTTTATTTTTCATATTGTCACCGAACAAATAGCGCACAGCTCACAACAAGCCGCTGCTTCTGCTGCTGCTGCTGCTGCTGAGTAGAACAAAAGCAATTTTTCTTCCAATGCCTGACTCATGAAAATTGTTGCCGCAGGCATTGCAAATGAAATGAGTATGAGAATGGAAATGGAAAGTATCTTCCTGAGAAAAGACATTTGTCTTCCTCTTAATGACAAAGGTAACGCAGCGAAAGTCTTACGCGAACGGAAAATAAAAACGAAGAAAATTTGGTGGTGGTGTTGTTGCTATGATGAAGCAATTGGGTGTTGGCTAAACGAATAAAATACCCCAGTCTCGTACTGCATGTAGCTAATGAACCGTGCCGAAAATGAAGTTCAACAACGAACGAGATGGCAGTATTAAGTGAAAGATTCAGCATGGACTCAGCACTAGATATACTAAAATAGACACTTTTCGCGTTGTGTACTTTAATTTTGTTATTTATGGCACACATTAAGGTGTTAACTATTTAATCAGCAACATTGTTAAAGAAAAAACACACAACCGACGGAGCGAAATAGAGCGTGCTCGCCACACACAAGGAAACATTGTGTTGTGCATTTTTATTATTACATTGACTTTGGGATCGTTTCATTTTTCTCGCCTTATTTTGTGCGGCGGCTGCTGCTGCTGCTGCTGCCACTGTATCCATGTGAAACACGGCCCAGTTGCTAATTGCATTTCATTGTCACCGAGAGCGCGAGTTTTGCATTTGGCAAAGCACACACACACACAACCGAAGTGAGAATTGAAGAATGAACACAAACAAACCATTAAAAGTAGAGCAATCATTAGCCACGTTCATTGCAATTAATAGTGTACTTTCCCCATGCAACAAAACACTGCATCGAGAATAACCTTTGCAAATGTTTTTCTTTCCTTTTTTATTGCTTCTTCTCTATATTTCGTTTTTCTCGTACATTCTCGAAGCGTTTCGCGTTCTCTCTCTCTCTCTCTCTCTCTCTCTCTCTCTCTCTCCCTCTCTCTCTCTCTCTCTCTCTGTGTGTGTGTGTGTGTGTGCATATCGAAGTGACTTTGCAAATGCGAGCGCACTCGTTTGTCGGTGATTGTAAATATCGTTAATTAGGCATCGAGTGCAAACGAGCGACATTGCTAAAATTAGCAGAATGTGAAAATTTAAACCGTAAACACGGAAAGAAGGTGACGGACGAAAAAGCTTTTCTTTCGAAGTATCTCTCTCTGTGTGTGTGTGAGCCCGAGTGCGAGAGCGATCGTCCGCCCGCTCAAAGTACATGCAATACGCCCAACAAATGCGTTCAGATTACAGGCACGACTTTATATCAGTGCAAACAAGAGCAAAAACAGTGGCTTTCACGAAATTGTGTCAAACAAACAAAAAATCCACCGTGTACACGAATTCCAATGGCACAAATACAGAATCGCTATAGAAACGATTCACTTTAAAAATAAAATGCCCATTTCCTGGAAAACATTGCTAAAGTAGAATTCTTTCACGGCAGCCGTGAACAACCGTACCGTACACACTGATTCATTTTTCGCGATAACAGCAATTGCTTTTATCAGGCCCGCGAGTACCATTCACACTCTCCGGAACCGTAAATCATATCGCGTTCAACTCATTTCGTTTTTTTTTGGATTCATTTTTATATGTATATACGTATACATTTCTTCATATTTTATCGCATTGGGTTAATTTGCTTATCGTTTATTTATGGTGTTCATGGCACACATTACGGCGACAACGACGACCACGTCGGCAGCAACGGCAAAAAGGGTGCGCAAAATACGAGACACGACAAAATGCCAAAATGCGATTGCATTCGTCGGTATTAATGGCCAAATAAAAATAATGAGTGCTGGATTTTCGGTATTATCATGTCTCAAAGTTTTTGGCATGACATGGGCTTTCATTGCTAGTTTTATGTTACTTTCACTTTCTTTGAGTATGCTTCGGATTACTTTTCTACTTCTTAACCGCCTCGCATTCGTTCTTCTTCTCCTTTGCTCTGCTCTATTTCAGCTTGAAAACTCGAAAATGCGCCTCAACTTGCACGCACTTTGCCAAAGTCAAACAAACACCACACTCATCCACACACACACACACACCCACTCATACACAGCCAAAGCTGCTGGCAATGTTTTGATTGGATTTACGTCTTTGTTGCGTTGAATTTTGCAACAGATAGCCCAACGATAAGCGACGACAAATGTTCCAGTTCTTAAAGGGTATAAATCAATTTCGTGCGTAATATCACTTTCGGCAAAAAGTTTTTTGCCATCTTCGTCGTGTTGTGATGATCTCTTCTCCCTCCATCTCAACGAAAAATCACTCTCGAAATACACATATACTTTTTTGCTATGCTGCTGCAATTTTGATGAGCGTGTGTGTGAGACAGCGAACAAGACAAGATGAAGAGTGGAAAAAACTATTGCAAGCACAAAAGTTGACGTAGTTGAGAAATTATCTGTCGCATTTAATGGTTGTAAACAAGGCTTGTGTCGGTGTGTGTGTGTGTGTGCTCGCAAATAACGCAAGCCAAAATGATGAAGCTAAAATCGAGCCCCATTTGCGAACGAGATTACACCGAACGCTGACAGATTGAGAAGCAAAAAGAAGACACGCAGAAAGCAACTAGAACTTGCAAACAGTAGCAATTTCATATCAGATATCGCTTAATGATATCATCTACGGACCTATTGTTCTTATTCAGTTTGCCGATGGATTTTTCTATCTTACTCACTCTCTCTCTCTCTCGCTCTCACTCTGACTCTTCCTCTCACTAACCCATTTTATCTTCAGTCGTTCAATCCGCGTCGCTCCCAGTCAAACACATCCAAAAACAGCCTACAACACACATCGACGCTTCTTAAGTATACGCATTTCGCCATTGATATCGAACAATAAAATAAATGAGTCAAATAGACTTATGTCGTATTGTAAGTTAAAGTTATTCGCCAAACTTTTTCCCTTGAGTTCGTTTTTTTCACTCTTCTTTTTCTCTTGCCATCGTCACATATGAGAGCATGATTTTTTGCTTTTTTCCCCTCATATTCCTATTCGAATTCGGTTAAACTTGTGGTTTTCCATTAGGTAAATCGAACAGCAAAAGAAAGGGAAACATTGAAAAGTTTTGCTTTCTCGGCTGCTTCGGGTTGCCTAACGAATCAGTAATCGGTTTGATTGCGGCGCAACTAAATTGGTTCTTCGCTTCGAATCGAAGAAAAAAATATTATTGATAATAATCGTAATAATCAATATTCAAATTACATATTATACATTCAGTGTGAGAAGAGAATATAGCGCGGGATGAGAGAAAAAGTTGTGATGGGCTTGCGAAAAAAACTTGAGCGCGTAATATCCGAAAGGGAAAGAAAAGTTTAATTTCTTTCACGCCGCGCATTCAACGTTTCCGATTTCGATTCCATTTTTGGTGATTTATTTTCAATATTCGACATTGTGGAGCGGTGCAGAGGGGACCAGAACAACGAATAAACGGTGTGGGTTGTTGAATGGAAGAGGCGAAATATTGTATTTGTGTCCAATAACTTTCGAGCCCAAAATGGAGCTGCGACTCAGCAGTTTCAACTACATTTTTATTCGCTGTGTATGTGTGTGTGAGTCTGTTTGCGTTTCAATCGAAACGAAAATGAGATATGAGCTCGAACAAAAGCGAACAATGTCAGATTTATCTCTCTCTCTCTTCTTGGCTCTGTGTATTTTGATGATTATTTGCGCTTCCACAAATCTTAGGATATTGCAAATGTCATGTGATGTGATGGTAATTTTTTTTATTCGTTGTTTTCATTCGGAAAGAGAAAAAACGCATGACTTAAGCAAATAATACAGAAAAAATGAAAATTGAACACACAAACAATGGAAATGTTGTGATTGCTTTTGTGCCGAATGCACGTAAAGCGATAATGAAGCAACGGCAGCATCAGCAGCAGCAACGAGAAAAAGAAGAACGACCGAATTTTGCACGTAAATCGAACGGATTCGGAAACTGTAATTTTGATTTGTGTGCATGCGACAAATAATGCTGCGATATTTTCGTTCGGATGTATTTCTGGGATAAAAATAACGATCTTCTATATTTGTATATGTGTCTCGCAGATGGTTCTCGTTTTCCGTTCCTCGTTATGCAAAACAAACCATTCTGTTTTGCTCTCGCTCTTCTTTCCGCTTCTTTCTGTTACATACTTTGACTTTGGCACAAACGAAAGAGAGACCAAAACGTTGTACTGGATTGGGTCTTTTTCTCTCTTCACACTCTCTTGATTCAAACAGTTGACGAACGAAATTCGAAGAAGGGAAATGCAAAACTGAAGAATAAATAAAGCGAAAGCAACCATTCCTTTCGTATTATTCGTTATTATTGCATTTATTTTTGCATCAACCACAAAACTTTCAAACGTTGCCAACGTAACGTGCTGCTCTTCAATTTAAATATTGAAGATGAAAAAAAAAGAAACAGAATCTCCTGCGCAAATAGATCAACACGAGAAATTCTCCATGCTGCTCAACCACTCACACACACACACACACACACACACACACATAGATATGTACTCGCTAAATCCACTGATGTCTATATTATATTCACATTTATTCTTTCTCGGCGCTATTTATAGCACAAAAGCATTTTGTACGTAAACAAGTTTTAAACGAGCAGGGAGAGGGAAAAAAATGAGACCGAAAAAAACGAACGAAATAGCAACGGGGATACAAGTTGTTTCATTCCCCGTGAATTTTCTTCTGGATGTTTGCCCGAGTATTGCAACCGATACACCAGGTGAATATCTTCTTAGCGGGTGATTCTTTCTGTCTTTCCCTCTTGTTATTTCCTCATCACGCTTGTTATTGTTTCAAAGATTGTTCGTTTGTCGATTGTCAGCAATTCAATCAATTTAATTTGGATGTGAAACGGGGAATCGCAATCCATATATTCCATAGGGAGTGAACATGAGGATTTTCTTAAGTAGATCCATTTTCGGGAAACCAAATCCATTCCCCATCGGTATGTGATATAGAAGCGAGTGTAATTGCAATTTAATGGCATTGGGATAGATAGCTCACTTTTCTGCCGAGCACATCTAGGCGAAACAAAATCGAGAATTTGTTCAATTCAGAGCGGCTAGAAAATAGTTTCTAACCAAATTCAGAAGCTAAATTATAGCTATTGTTCGCTCACTTATCGGGAAAAATGATGCACGAAGCAAAACAAAAAACATAACAGCATTGCCGACACATACACGCGACTGATGATGACTCCAGTCAAACAGCACGACACACGAAAAATACGTAGCAGGAAGTTGAGTCTCAAAGAAGAATTTCCATCAAGAAGAAAGAAAATATTGGAATATTTTTGCATAAATACGATTATTGCCGCTGGGAATGCGTATATGTGATTCAGGAGACGTGGCCACTTTATTACACATCTGCCAAAATGGTTTTGTTCGCTTTGCCGAATGAATAAATGTTACTACATCAGAGTTTATGTAGAAAAGTTGGTAAATGCCAATCTTATAAATATAAATTGCGGTAGTTTTAGCTCCCGCGCCGCATCTACAAATAACGAAAAGAGAAAAAACCACACACACAGCGCGCGCTTCAACACATTGGTGGTGCTGGTGATGGCGATGAGTGAAGAGAGAGTGCGAGAGAGTTTGTGTTTAAGCGGGCAAAAAATGAATGGCGAAAGAGGTTATTTGTGTGACGAAACACTCGAAAACATCATATGAAACTCATGCATGAATAAGAATTACACAAAGCAAAATTGCATTGTTTGGTTGCGTAAGGGTGCGTGTATGGTAAATAAAATGGTGTTTAGTTTTGATCTTAGCCGCTTTTCCATATGAAAACTGGCAAAATTGATGCTTGTATTTTGTCATTTTTAACGAGAATACCGAGAGCCATCAGCTGGATTTAGGCAAGCCGAACACTCCAATTTAACAGCGACATGCGATGAGATGAGTAAACGAACAAACGAACGAATGAGCGCGCTTGCTAGAGATAAATTAAGTGGATATAACAATGTGGCCCAATTTAATTGTAAGCACATAAATGACATAACGAGCATCGAGCGTAGCATGAAAATAGATATGAATTGCGAGACTTTTGCTGAAGATACACTTCAGCCAAGCACATAAACACAATACAAAACACAACACAACCACTTTTTTCATCTCAATTTTCTGTTATATATATATTTTTTTTTGAACTTTATTGTGAACGAGAGCAAGTTCCATGAGTCAAGTTGAATCGCACCCAATTTGCGACATACAAACACACATTCACTTCATTCACAAATGGATGCAATAGCAGTATGTGTGTAGTCTGTGGAAGAGAGAAAGAGCGAAACATTGGAATCACGAAGAGGGAGACATTATTGTGGTGCTCTGTGTGTATGTGCGCCGCTTTAATATTTTTATGAGAGCGCATTGTGTGTCAGGCTGAAATGATGGACTTATGAAATAGAGCTGACGAAAGAACAATACCGAAAACAGAGATGACGACAACAAAAAATCCACTGAAGATGAGGAAATTGAATTTGACACTATCAGTCGCATACATGAACAATGAACATTTCTTTCGTCAAAGAGAGAGAGAGAGAGAGAGAGAGCGAGTGAGTTAGGCTGTGCGATATGGGAATACATGTCAAATCAAATGGCTTTTTTCTCGCCGCCGTCGACAACAACGGATGAACATGACGGCGATGACACCAACAACGAGTTTCAGTAAATGTGTAACAAAACACAATCTCTCGCACTCCCAAACTACATTATCTAGAGAGTGAATCAAAGTAACTCTCTCTCTCTCTCTCTCTCTTTCTCTCTCTCTCTCTCTCTCTCTCTCTCTCGGCCGATTCGCAAATGTTTTGGGTTGTGTTCTTTTTTCTTCATCAAATTGATAGCAAAAACTGGTTAGTACTTTTGCTGGGCCAACCAATTTCATTTTCTTGTCATTTCCATTTTTGTGCCACCCCGTTCTAGTGTGCTCGTCATTTAGCGCAATGCAGAGTCGTTCGGCAACATTTCGAAATCGCAATAATTTTTTTTCATTTATCACTTTTGGTTTGTGTTTGCACAACTCTCAAAAATTGGTGGCTGAAAACAATAGAACGCAATCGAACCAAATGGCTTGTAAATCTAACAAGCAATTTTCAGTTATATTAGCCTCAAAGCTGAATCAATACCACATATATATGTATAAACTACTAAAAATAAATGGACACGATGCGTCGGCCCTATTATTATTATTATTATTTAGCAGCACGATGATAATTCTCTTTTGTTCCAGTCATTTGCATTGTTGTCGCCGCCGTCGATCCAAAAACACCCGAAAAAAAGCGAATTGTGTATAATTTTAGATACGAATCTTAAAACCAAAGTAAATGAAAATCAGCAAAGCGAAGATACGAATATCAGCTTTATGGCAAATGGCACCAATAGATATTCGTTCGAAACGACCAAAATGTCGTATTTCCTTTTTGCTATTTTATCCATTTTTCTAGACTGGCGTTTTTTTTTCTTTTTCTTCGATTGAGTTCTGGCAAAATGCGGTTCACAGTGGCTCTCGCATACTCTTCCTTTACTCGCCGGCCCTTGTGCTTCCTTTCTAAATGTACTGAAACAATTTCAGTTCATTATTGGGCGTTGCTCTCTTCGACGATCATTTCATGTTCGAAACGACAGCGACAAGTCGAAATCCATTCGTTGTGATAGAATCAACGCGATTTTTCGGCACTTCGTGTGATATTTATAAGAAACACATTACATGTGATGCTCGTGTTCTCTCACTCTCCACCATCAATAGCACCACAGCACACCATCACCAACACCATCCCACTATCATCGCTGCATCCACTTATACTCACATATTTTCCATTCAATTTATTTCAACGGAACAAAAAGACATGACGAACAAAAATCTATTCCGTTTTTTTTTCTCTCTCGTTGCTCTTTCTTATGGTGTACTCTTTTTTCCCTTCCTTAAATCAGCATCATTTTCATTTTACCGAAAAAGAAAGAAGAAAAAAGCATCAGGACGACGCACCAACGAATTGTAATACCAACGCCAACCGAGTATGGAACGGGTGAAAGCGAATCATATAAGACTCAATGATCTGTCATAAAATTGTTCATTTTCATTTTGGTTTTTTTTCTCTCTCTCTCGTTTTTGTCATTTGCCGGCGCTACATTTTCTCTCGTCAACATTTGGTGCGTATGATTCGGTTCGTCTATATTGCGATTGTCCTTTTTTTGTGTGCGTAAGTGTTTGCGCTTAGATGAAACATTCAAATTCAACTAAACACTGGCTCGTCGAATTTATACACGTGATTTGCGAGAGAAAGTACAAAGAGGAGAAAAAAACTCGCTCATGGTGTGTCTTTTTATAGTTTTTAATAATAAAAAAAATCAACGAAAATACCGACGAAAGTTTCGAGTAATCCGGCTTTTCTTTCGACACATCTAGAGAGATTTATATGGCCAATCGAATCGACTAGAGACGACAGAATGAAAGTGGCTAAGCGATTTTGCTCGACGGAAGGATAAAGTTCGCATCTTGTTTTGATTTGATGGTTTGCCATTGCAATGTGTGAAAATTGGGGAAAGAGAGGCGAGAAAAAAAAAAGATAAAAACGGTTTGAAAATACTGTCGATAAGTCGATGGTTTGCCATTCGTGAGAATTGATGATAAGCGTCTTCGGACAAATGTCACTTTTTTTTACTATCTGTGTGTCCTCAATTTTTTTTTTCTCTGATGGCAAATCGCACCAAAATTATTAGCCAGTGATTTGACAGAAAAAAACACACACAGAGAGACGGAGACAAAGGAAAAAAAAACGGTTACCGCTTGCGAGAGCAAAGAAAAAACAACGAAAACAAGAAATCAAAAAGTCAATGTCACTCCTTCGGCATTATCAAGCACTTAATTTAAACGTAGAACGAGACAATGGCACATACACACATACACGTATCACACATTCACATAACAATAATCATAAACAGTTTTGAAACAAGGGCTTCGTCGATTTTGATTTCAGTTGCACACGCCATTGCAGATAATCAATCGAGAGCGAGCGAATAAAAAAGCGACAACACTGGAAACCGCATAAAATCGTTGAAAATATGAGCAATTTATTGATTTGTGTATGCGGCGTCACATCACAATACACTTAGTTGATTTCCCGTGTTACACAAGCGTTGCCAGTGTTTCGGTCTTCTTCGTCTGTTTTGTTTGAGAAATGATTTAACTAAAAATCAGCATGACATCGACGATTGACGGTTTATTTTGATGTGTACCAGTCGAAAGAATTTCTCATATAAACCGTATATTCATAAGCTGAAGCCATTAATCCTGTTTATTCAATTTGGGTTTGATGTTTTTGGTTTCACTGTTGGAACATACAACATCGAGACGCCGAAAAATTTACAAGATTTGAAGAGAGAAAAAACGACGAAGCGCAAGTAAACATTCCACATGTACATTCGATTTTCACATGAATACCGTTTTTCCCATTGTGAATGCCAAAGCGAGCATTTGCCGCCGTTTCCATATCAATCTCATTTTGCATTTATCATGTTTTACGATTCGTTCACGCTGGCTTTCATCAACACCATCATCATCATCATCATATCACCTTCAATGCGCGTCCTATCGCTGCACTTACAATTGCAATCGCAACGAAAAATGTAAAAAATGTTACAATTCGTCGGTGTTCGCCTGGGAGAGTGAGCTTTTCATTCGATCAATAGAAATTAGTTTTTTCACATCAGTTCTCTCTCTCTCTCTCTCTCTTTCTTACTCGCTGGAAAAAAACCGAAATGTTTCTCGTCATCCTCGATGACGAGATGCATTTAATGTCAAAGCGCCCATAACACTCGTTGACTTTTCACATTTCGTCCGTTTGTCGGTGACATTCTTTTTTACTCTCGTCCCGCATTGCTACTCTCATCGATGTGATGTGATGACGACAAATGATAATATTAGCGCGAGCTGTCAAAGTCACTATGACCGGGCGTTTCGTGTTCTGCATGCAATTTGAAAGTGAGAACATTTTCGATGAATGTCAAAGTCATTGATGTGATAAAATTTCCGTACATATTTTCTTCGCTTACTACCTTTCTCTCTCATTCTCGCTTGTTTTTACTTTTTCATTTCGATTCACTCTCTCTCTCACATTGCGCACCGGTTCAATAATCGTTTTAAACGTTTGGAATCGTGCACCTGTATCGAATACGTGCAAAATCTATTTGAAATCGCACGGCAGCAGCATTTGGATTTTCGATTGAAAAATGTATTCACGTTTAATAAACATGATTATCATTTCAGAGGAGTTTATATATTGTTTTTTCTTTTCTCGTTCTGTGTGATGGTCGGTGGAATTGCTGCCGGCGCGCTCGCGCTACAATAACGAAAAAGGTGAACTTCAGTTCTATCGCTTGTTCACGGACATAAAACGTAAAACTTTCATAATTGATTCAATTAAATTCGAATAAACAATTTTCTCTCGACTGAAATGTGAACGATTTGACAAGAGAAGTTAGCGTGTGCTTTGTGCAGAGAAGGCGAAGATCCAAAAACGCATCCCGATTCGCCGGCGAGACGAGCTGAAAAAAACTTTACTGCACTTATATTATTATTATTAATAATGTTCGCGAACGTTAAGAGTGAGTCGAACGAAGAAGACAAAGCGAAAGAGTGAGTTGAAGGGAAAAACAAATCCAAGCTAACAGTATTAAAGCAGCAACTTGTTAACGCTTCGTTAAGTACTTTGTAGAATAAAAGTGAATGGTAATTCGTTTGGCTGGCTGTTTTGTTTAGTTGGTTTTTTGTGCAATGCATATTGTGTGTACATATGCCTGGACGATAGAAAGGAGGGAGTTTTGGCGCGGTGCCTGCAGATCTAATGCTTTGGATGTTTAAATCCATACCACGGCAAAAAAAAACTAAGAGGAAAGGAGAAAGAGTGAAAGAGTGAAGAAGAAAGAGAGAGAAAAACTCATCTCTAGACACAGTAAATACGTCACGCACGAAATACGAACCCACATCCGTTTCAAATGCAACAGATCACTAACCGTTTAATTATTTATTATACCTGATGGATATTTTCGTTGGTATGGTTGATGTTTGCATGCATGCACACGCCGGTGTATGACGACGACGACGACGACGACGACGACGACGACGACGTACGACGAGCAGCACAATTGTATTTGATGCATGTGTGTGCAAAATGATTTCGATTGTTGCAAGCACAAAAACGTATTGTTCATTTCAAATTTAATGTTTTCTTTGCACTGGCTCCACTTGTTTTGCCCCATGCTCTTTTGCTCTCTTTTTAATATAATAATTTTTTCCGTTTTGATGGCTGTTGCGCTGGAGGTCGTCGTCATCGTTGTTGCAATAAAGCAAGAGCGAGCAGCAGCGAGTGTGAGGAAAAGTGAAGAAGGGTGAGACGGGCACTTGGTTGGCACAACGAACGTCTGCTTCATCAGCTCAAACGAGACGTTTGTTTCGCTTCATACGTGCACCAATGAAGGTGAACTGAAAGGTAGATGCAACGCAAAGCTATTCAGATATTTATACAATTGAGTTGCCCGTGTTGGTGTTGTGCCGTGCCGTGCTGCCGCCGCTGCTGCTACCGCCTCTGACTGTTGTTCTGTCGATGCAAGTCCAAGGTCTTGGCAAATCGGTGGCCTGCGAGCCATTTGGTCTGGCATCGTTTGGTTGGCTTTTTTTCTCGTTCATTTTTGAAATGCAACCATGTATCAGCTTCCTCCATGGCTTGCCAGTCAAATGGAAATCGTTTTAATCTTTATTTTATATTCGCCAGAAGTTTTTCATTTTCGTTTTGCCTCTCACAGCAATGAACCAATGTTCGTTGTGATTCTATTAAATTTATCTCTCGTCAGTGTTTTCGGTTGTCCAATCGTGTGCGTTTTTTTTTTCCTGCGGAGGGCACTTTGATTTGGAGATGCGTGTGTTGTGCCAGATTTAATATTTATTTTGTTGATAAGTTTGTAAATTTCAGTTGGATAGTAAAAAAAACAGGGAATGACTGAAGACAGAGATATCATCGCTGCTATACTGTCTGATGCTAGGGTTTTGAGTTCTGCTGCTGCTATTGCTTCAATTGGTTGTATGACTAACACATCAGCGGTCGCTACACACCATGTCGAATTTATTTAGGATTTTTTTCCCTCGTTCTATTTTGCATTGGCGTTTTTTTTTCTCTCGCTAGCGTCAATTCTCGACCATTACGCTAGAGTTCATTCGTTCTCATTTGGTGTCGTACGCTCGTCGTTGCTCGCCATCATGTCAAAATACACACTATATTCAAATAAACAACAAACAAAAGAAAGATAGTAGTAAAAAAAAAATCCAAGCACTAATATCCATTGTGTATCAAAGTTGTATCAAGTGAACACACTGGGTAATAGAATTTCATATAGCAAATAATAGCGCAGCCAAAGAAAAGAATTCACACTAGTGCTGTTGATGCACACAGACACAATTTATTTGCGGACCAAATTATGAAACGACACAGAGATGTACACAATCTCGCACGATCTCATACCGTACGTATGACAAGCATAATCAACTGAATGAAAATTGTGAAGAGAGCGAACACAGCGTAACGCAGAAAAAAACGAAAAATCAAGTGCAAAATAGCAGGAAAAAACGACGACGAATTGAATAAAAAACGATTTACAGTGCATTGCTATCGGTTCAAGTAATGGAGAAAGCTTGTATTCTAAACTCACTCACTCATACTCGCTCGCGCGCTCGCCCGCCTGTCCTTAGCTTTTCGCTATCTTTGTGTTCGCATATTCTTTTGCTTCCTTCTCACTCACTCGCACAGTCACCCTCTTCTCACTCGTTCGCCGGTTAACTTTACGCGTATCGACACATTGCCCGGCGTTTTGAACAATGAGCGCGCGCGTGTGTCTGTGTGTGTGTGTGTGATGATCCTTGGATTGCAACGCATTTATAAATAACATTTTTCGACGACTCAATTGTCAATGAACTGAAAGCGAATAAAATCAAATGACATAAGCGAGAGAGCATATTAATTCGTTATTTCCACAAACGGAGCAGCTTAAGCGCACGGTGACAAAGGTGACGAACGTGAATGAGATCACGTTACACCACTCTCTCACTTTTGTCAATAGTTCGAACTCGAAGGAGGTATAGAAACATTTTTTTTTCTGCTGTCATTTCGCCCATTAATACCAACTATTAAAGGGTTGAAAAACCGATAACAAAGTTTCACTATGTCGACGGCGAACAATGGTTCTCGACATTGATGAGAGACAACGAGACACACACACACAGAGTGAAAAACAAGACCGCAGAGCTTTGCTTTGCTCCGCTCTGCTTTCTTGAGTTTTTAGTTATTTAATCTATTTTGTTGTTTCACAAAAAACTATTTTTTGGCGCACTACATGAAATTTTTTTCATCAAAGTAGCTTTGAAGTAATATATTACTTTGCAAAATGAATGACAAGACCTTGGTTTTATTTCTTTTTTGAAATATACTGCCTTTGGTTTAAATTAAATAAATAATATGAGCATAGAATCTAAAATCACTTTAATTCTGTTCAAGACTCAGAAAAATACTATACGAAAAATTAATGTAATTTTTAAACAACATTTGATAATAAAAATTTGATTGGCGCTTTGAGATGTTGTGCACTTATTTGTCGTTAGTGCACCTGTTTTAAATTAAATAAAAAATATGTGCATAAAATTCAAATTCACCATAATTTGTTTCATCACTCAAAAAGTATCTAGAAAAAAAAAGCAGATTAGTAGCTCTACATTTCATGTAGTGCTAAAAAGATATAAAGAAATATCAAGTATGTGATGCCGAACGCGAGCGCGTTCATTACATTTAAAAACACAAGACAAACTCAGCATAATTTTTTCTTTCTTCGCCATTTCTCTCTCTCTCTCTCTATCATTTCGTTCGCCAGAGTTTTGTCTTCACGAGATTTTTCTCTGTCGAGTTTTTCAAGCACGTAATTTTTACGTGCTAGCAAGTGTGTCCGTCTTTCACTATCAAAATCAGCGACAGCTTCTTGGACTCAGAATGTTGATAGATAACTTTGAGCAAGAGCGTGTGCAAGAGTGCGACGAAAAAAGAAGAAGCGCACCAACCAAATTGTATTTCATTCGAAATAAATCATCAAACTTTTCTTCATCATCTTGAAATAAATAGTTCGTTATTCTCGCAGCAATCACATTGTTGCGAGAGCTATAAAAAGGTCACCAAACAACGAAATGTTGTACCATCAGTTTTCGACTCTCTCTCTCTCTCTCTCTCTCTCTCTCTCTCTTGCTCATTTTGCCTCAAATAACCCATGAGAATAATTTTGTTGGAGGAAAATTATTTTTCGTGAAATTTTCTCATCATTTTCTTTTTCTTGTTCTTTACAGATTTTCAACAAAAGACAGCGAGCGAGAACAACACATACACAAAATTTCCATAAGAAAAAAAAACTTCAAGTAGCTGTTTTTATTGTGAGTATTATGAATTTCAATTTCCTTTGCATCATTCAAAGCAGATGCAGGTCACTTTATTTTGACACTTTGGCGTGGCCAAATATGAAACAAAACAACAACCGCAACCGCAACCGGATCAAATGTTCGAAATGTTAATGTGGTCGCCGACGCAAATTCATTACTGTGAATGTCACAAATATGTGGCACATACGCTGTGATACCCAGAGAAAGATACTACGGAATTGAACTGTATTTATTCGTCGTGCAGTTTCCTCAACAATAGCAAAATTGTGTGGTTATTTTTAACAAAACGAATAAAAATAGAAATGAATTTTTATTTCTCGTTCCATTCATTTGGCTTAAAAGAGGATTGTCATTGTGATGGAGTGGCAAACACTTGAAGAGGGATAAGACCGATCATTCCATCGCCACATCCGCTACTCCCTCTTCAATCTCTTTTGTGTGTGTATATGTATACAAGCTCATTCACTTGACATTTATTCGAAGCAAACACAAACTTTAGCACAAATGATTTGTCTATTTGGTTAAGATAAAATTTTATGATGACTTTATGAAGAGAGTGTTCTCGCGCGAGCAACAGAGAGAAATGCCGTTATATTCTTTGTTCAATTGTTATTATTGAGCCATTATAGTATTTATTGCGCCTACTGTTTCAACCGAGAAACTTTTTCCTCAACTTTTTCAACGTAAGAATTTCAGTTCGATTCGAGTTCATGGCACGCTATTCAACGTCACTCGCTCACTCACTCACTCTCTCTATCTATTGTGCTGTAGTCGCTGTTACGCTGTTGGTTTTTGTTGGCTGGCGTCGTCTAATTTTGGAGCATGTTTATTAATATTGTCGAGAAGCACAGCGTTCATAAATAATATTAAATGAAATTGCAAGAATAGAGAGGCTTTGCCATTGCTTTTAGTACGTGACATGAACACGAAACGGCCGCGGGACTCGGTACAACAACGTAATACAAAATACTGGATTACAAAATAAAAGCTCCCACATTATTAAAGCAGTCGAAACACAGAATTAATTTCCTATCGCGTTGAGGGAGAATGCCTTTGCAGAGTAAGAACGGGGAGAGCAGGAGAGCAAGCGATATGGCTCATTCACGTGACTGTTGCGCGCGCGACAATGACTCTGACGGCAATGCAATAAAAACACATCAAGCAACCGGTTCTGTTGTCAATTATAAAATTTGGTACACGTGCGATGCACAGCCATACACCGCCACAAACAGGAAATGATTTGAAAAAGCGTTGCTCGCATTAAAGCGAAGACAAAAGTCGACAAGCATCAGCGGTATTGTTCATTCAAGCTGCTTAAATCGAGAATGAAGATGTGAGAAGCGTGCATACACGCAGGAAAAACAATCGCTTTTTCTTTCAAAAAACATTCAATACCACGAATGTACCGACACGAAAAAATCCCAAAATCCGCTCAGCACAAAGAGTTTTTTGCGTTGTGTGTTTGGATTTTAATATTTACGTTTATTTTAACATTATTTTATAATATCATAAATCGGCTTAAGGATATAGCTTGGTAGGGCGCTCAAACGCACGTCGCCAAATTAGCGAGCAATTATTAAATTTCATCTCTCTTCACCAGCCAAAATAATTTCCGAACGAAAAGCATCCGAGAATAAAAACAGTGCAATTCATTGAGATGAATGAAATGTATTCATTTCGAATCGATTGAGAGAAGACTTAAAAATGGCTTTTGCGAGATTGCAATCACATATTTGGCACACGTACAAAACGATTTGTTTTCGCTGAATCCTGAACTTCTTTTTTTTCGCTCGCTCTCTCTCTCTGTCTCTATCTCTCTCGTTCTCATAATTCGAATGATGCTCGAGTACGAAACGTACACGCAGCCAAATGAATAGTTAATAGTATAGCATTCCGATTTGGCTCAATCGTTTGAACGAAAACATATATGTTTCGATTGAGCAAACGATATATTCGACATAATAGAAAAAAAGAAAGAAGCAGCAATGCGAGTACGGTCAAAATAACACACTTGAATCACAAGTGAGCCGTTTAATAATGCTCTCTCATGTTTGAATTATGACTATGAATCACATGTTTGCTCGAAATTACCTACGCATGTGGCATGCCAATAATGTGATGAAGGATACTACTTTTTTCTCGCTCTTCTGTCTTTTCGTTCCGCTCTGTCTCCACTTCTCGTATTCTCTATTTCTCTATGGTTGACTCTATGGAGACGAACACTATTCTTGTATTCTTCTCTTTTGTTTGTCATGGTGTTCGAAATATTTCGCATTTGAAAATAGTTTATTTCGAATCACAAGGCAATTGGCATCGAATATGTTTTGTTGAGCATTTTTCTGAAGCGTTAACATGACATTTATTGTAATTCAAGCTTTTAGAAGCCAAACATACTCTCACACACACATTATATCAATCAGCGAACAAAAGAGTCAAGGAAGCACAAGAAATACGACGGAAAACACAAACACTGCTGAATCGTGTTGTTAGCTATAAATCAATGCATTTAGGAAATTAAAGCATTGGATGTGTGAGAAGAAGAAAAGTCGTAAAATATGTAATACTACGATTTGGTTGACATTTGATGAGATGGTACCGTGTGTAAATAGGGAATTGGCGACACAAATGTGTTGCTTTTACGTTGGACCACTCACGTCGGGAATGTGTGAAGTTTTTTCACTCATTAAAATTAACATCTCTTTCATCTAAAACCGTAAAAATTTGACATATTTTTCTTCTGCCGTCTAATGTCTACGAGGGAATTTGACCCAAAACAAAGCACACACAAAAACCGGCCGAGTCCATCAATTCGTTGTGGTGTTTTTTTTTAGTTCAATAGGTTATTATGGGGAGCGATCAAAATACAACAACAAAATAATTTAACACGAACGTATTAGTGTGCATAGGCATTAAGTGGCACGCGAAAAGCATGCAACTTTAAATATTAGCGTCCCAAAATGAAATCAACAATAACAAAACGATTCGACGGACGCTGATAATACGTAGGTGTGAAATAAACATTAATTTAAATAGCGTGACTCTCAATTTTTTTTCTCCTCCTGTCCTCTGCTTTCGACTCATTGGCTGGCATGCCAAAATAAAAAGCGGATTTTGTGTATTTTGTTTTGTCTTGTTTTCTTTTCGTTGCACTGTGTGTGACAAACTATGTGATTACACATAGAATTTGCGAGCTGGCAATCTGTCAAAATAATAATAATAACAATAATAATCATCAAGCTTTTCCGTTGGCCGAATTCTATTTAATTTTCATTTGATCATTTCTATTTGGTATGTGTCTCACTCGCTCTCTATTCTCGGTAGCCAAAAACATATGTTTTTGTTTATATTCGTTGTGATTTGTTTGAGTGTAATTGCTTTAAATTTAATAATAAAGTTATGTTTCATTGTGGCGAGACGAACGGCAAATACGAGACGGGGAGGAAAAGAGAGAGAGACAGAGAGAATAAATATAAAGGGAGTTTTGCAAGCGCACCGTAATTTTCCCACTGTTGATTAGCCAAAGCAAAATGCAAAGCCATATGCAATCTATTTTATGGGCCACATTAATTAACCACACGAATGCGACAGACGACGCACGGCAACAACTCACACTCACACATATTAAACTCAACACATTTCGAAAATGGAGTCGAGCACGAACCACAAAAAAGTTGTCTTATTAATTTTGATATAATCAAAACAGCCGCAAACAAATGCCAAACTCTAATCAACAGACTTGTTCACAGTCTCATTATAAAAAAAAACGAGTCGAAAATAAACTGAAAGGACGAAAATAATAAACGGAATATCGACGACGATATATTCGAGCATTTTCATTCATTAATCCAATGATTTTGGCTGCTTGTAGCAGCCACATTTTCGAAATATTGTAATAAATCAGCATTTCGGCAAAATCGTGATTAATCTCCTCATTTGGAAGCAGTAGAATGCATCAACACTAGTGTAGTGTGGTAACGATGTTTCTGCGTCTGAGACGTACATTAATCAATTTGTAAAAGAGAATCTATTTCGGTTGATCGATTGGATGCAGCCCACAAGAAGTGTCTATTAAAGTGCGATTTATCTAAAGTGCACTCTGACGATGCTGCTGCTGCTGAGGCTGCCTTTATCGACGCCATTGCCGCCGCCGTCGACGCCGCCACACTGTGATGAAGGTGTAATTTATTCGAATATCTTGAATTTTATGTGTGCTACACTTCATTCCGGGCGCGCAGAATGCTCATGCTGAAGTCAATGCTAACGCATCCAATAAATATCAATAATGTTGCAAACAACAGCAACACACACCGTTCGTATTCAAATGGCTTTCATGGCAAAATTTATTGTTGACCAAAAAGCCTTGCGTCACTTTTGCAAGCACACGCACACAAATAAACACTCTGCAATTGAATACCGGCGACTGGCCAGGCCACCACTGTGCAAGAATACCACAAAGGAACATCTTTAAATGGAAATACTTTGTGTGTGTGAACAGACGGCGGTTGTACAAAGAGTGTGAGAATGCGAATGGATTTTTCGGATATCAAATTTAATAATCCAATCGAAAGTAACAGCGTTCAAAAGTCGGTATCTATCAAAATGCCTTGGAACAGTGCATATCGTCGGGTATCGATGACCTTTTTGGGAATTGTTCAGTGCATTATGCGATCCGTTTCCATCGAGTAAACGGTATTTATTACGATGGTTTCTCTGTATTGCACTTGTTCAGTTTCTCGTCCTCATTCTCTTGTTCACTGGCTTTTGGTTAAGTCTCATGCTTGCTTTTCCACTCATTTTACCTCATGCTGTCTCCTGTTTACTCTTGCTCGTTCACACTTGCACAATTTCCATTTGGCTGAGCCAAAAGACTGGATTTTTAATGAATAGCAGCTTTCGGAAAAAGCCAAACGTCGAACACAACGATGGCGCGCATATCACGAGAAATAAATCAATGAATCAATTTAGTAATCGCGTGTAAAATACAAACGATGCGCTTTGGCATCATAAAAACGGTTCAGTCTCCAAATGCCACTTATAACTAAGATTTACGTTGTCTATCCCGTGTTTGTTTGTTTTTTTGTGTTTGGTCGGGTGGTACGTGCGTGAGTACCTTGTATGCACCTCATCCGAACACTCATGGTTAACTAGATTCGAACGCAGCCATTTCGGATGGAAAACACACATACAATAAATTGTCATGTGTCAACTTTTTTTCTCTCCTCTTCTCGATGAAAATCCAGAATTTACATGAATTTATAATAGAATTTTATAGCCGACGAGATTGTTTTGAATCGAATCGAGAGACATTGGCGAGGGCAGAGGTGCTTGCGTGCGCGCATACACAACCCAGTTAAATGTGATGGAAAAAACAAAAGAGATTTACAGCATATTGTGATCGAGCATAAATCTAAGTGAGTGAACGAGCGAGCCACAAGGCAATGAGAATGAAACGAACGGCATTTGTGTGAATTTCGACTAACTATTCACATTCCATCTCCGTTTTTCATTTGCACATAACGAGATGTACTCTCGTCAGTTTATGTGGTTTATTGTGGCTGTCATTTTTACAATGGGCTCGTATATATTTTGTTTCGTCGTCGTTGAGTAAGTGCATATTGCACCGGTTCAGCCAATGTCAATTACATAGCGTTTAAATTCGTAAAATAGCTGATTGTTAGTGCAAAATCGGTTTTTGTAGTGAGGTTCGTCATTGCAGTCCATGTGTGAAGCGTTGAAATATTTGTGCTATTTTGTTTTTCTCTCTCTCGCTCTATCTTTGCGCTCTCTCTCTCTCTCTCTCTCTCTCCCTTTTACTCGCCTCACTTTTATTTCCCATTTATATTTTTCTATCGTCAAATAAGCGATCTTACTTTGGCTGGCGCACATAAAAGCCATTTTATTACCCTCGTACCAATAAAACAGTTGAAAACAAACGGTTTGCGTCTAACACATTTCTGTCACCATTTATTTGCAAAATGCAAACATACAAAACAGTCAGCGAGTCTCGAAAAACCACACATAACAACCACGAATGGGTTTGGCAAAAAAGAAACAGTGACAGCGACGGCAGCAGCAACAGCAGCAAACGACACCGACACAGGAGAAAAAAAACCAAGAGTGTAGTTTTATTAGTTGTCGCATCATGTAAAACAGACGTGAGCGACTCGAAATTGTTTGTGTTTGTGCTTCTTTGCATTCTGCTATTTGCCAACGCGCTACATGCATCGAAATTGTTCTTGCTCTCGTCTCATATATGGCCGTATATGTGTAAATTCAGCGAAAAACTCGATGTTTAAGCTTTCTCACGTGTGTTCGTGTGTTTGCTGCTTGCCGTTGTAGTCGTCATCGTTGTCTCCCATATTTGCCTTGTACTTAACCTTGAATGTTTATTTTCATAGTGTTTCTTCCCTCTCTCTCTCTGTCTCTGTTCTCTTGTTGCCATTTTTTTCTTTCCTCTAGATTATTGAGGCTCGTTATGTTTCGTGCATTTGTGGTGTTTGCGAATTTAATTTTTTTCCCTCATTTTCTTTGTTCGCTGTTGTGTTATTATACCGTCCTTTGTATGTAATCACTTGACTTTGCTCCGTTTACCGATGTTTTTTTTTCTTACTTTGCTCGACGTTCGTGCCGTTGCTGCTTGCTACTACTTCATTATTATTATTAACAGTAAATAGAACGTCAAATTTACAAGGATGGGACTCATTGTACGGTTCGAAGCACACGACACGGTAGCAAAGTCGACGAAACGAAGCAAACTAATATGCGGTTTGTTAAACTTGCATTAAAAAAAAACGCGATTATTTATGGCTTTCTACATTTAGAATTTTAATTTCCAAAATTTCAAATGCACTGAAGTAACAGTGAATGGGAACGGGAATGAAGAGAAAAATTATTCTGAAACAAAATTGAGCATTTAAATGAGAGGTATTAAAATACCAGTCGCGAGAGAAAAACACGAAAAATTCCAACGGGAGAGTGGAAAATTGTAAATTTAGAAGAAATTTGAATTTTCAATTGTGAAAATGTCCCGAAGGATTCCCTTCCCTTGGGCACAACACCTCAAATGGAAATGATTAGAGTGGAGCGTTTTGTGTTTTTAAAACATGTTTAAATATGGTCTACGGTGTGACAAATGTTTTGTAATATTTTTTTTTTTTAATTCTATTTCGGTGTTGCCGCGCTCCAATTTGCTCACGTGTTTCATCTATTGTTAATTGTCATTTAGTATTTTGTACGTGTACCTGCATACAAAATTATCCAGCCGATCTCATTGTGCTTATTCAAGATACAGCCTTTGTTCTCTGTCGTTCTCTCTCGCCATCGCCGCTAAATGGTTACACCATGAAACATTTTTGAAATAAACTCGGATAACAGCGCATTAGAGAGCAAATAATCGGCTAGCAAATTATCTGATTTCTAAACAAACAGAGCGCCATGCCGAGCAGTTAATATATATTATCGTGTGTCTGGTAAAACATTTAAGTCGACGTGCGCTTGCTCGTGCGCGCAATTGTTAAAGCGAAGCAAAAACAATGATTTGTGTTCATTTATGGCGGTTTCCCAATGAAAGATGAGGGAATAAAAACGCAACCGTAAATAATCGGTTTTATTGACAATTTTGATGACGAAAATCGCGTATTGAATTAATGCGGCCGCTATGATGGCATGTACGCCGTACACAACAAACACACTGTCTAATAAATCCAATGAATATATGGCCGATTTGCCATTAACATTAGCATCAACAGCGCTCGTAAATTGACGGGCGAATTTATTTGTTTCAACGCCATTTCCGTCATCCGACAAGCAATTTCGAAAAGATTAACCAAAGTGATTTTATCAATGCATTCATTCATTCACATGGTAATTCAATTCGTTAGCATCACAAAAGTCAATCATCATTGTATGATGTATGTCTGAAAATGGGAAATATCTTGAAATTCAAATCTATTTCGATTACTATCATTTCAATTTTGATAAATTCCGTCGCTCTTATGACAACCGACCATTTGAAATTCATACGAGAAGAGTCTCTTCGATTATGAGTTTATTTTTCTTTTTGTTTGTTTTTCTGAATCGCAGAAGCTTCCATTTGCTATTCATAATTTTGTTCAATCAGCATTCTGCCATTCATCGATTTCATTTGGGTTCTGATTGCGATTACTATTCAATAGTTGTCTTGATGTATATGTCTGTCTGTGGTATGTGTATGGGTATATATGTGAAAGAGAGAATTATTCTCACTGGAGATTAGATTCGATCGACCGAGACAAGCAACAGCAGCAATATTATTTTTTATGTGCGCAATAGTTTATGGAGTGTTCCAGTTAGAGGGAAAAAAACGTCATACATGACAAAAATAGAACGGTTTCAATTGAAATGGTCGACTGACAATCGCAAACGAATCGAAATGAAACAAATATACTGTGTATCTGTGTACGTATATAAAGCATTTCAGAAGAAGTTGTCACGTTTATGTGCACTTGCTGCCCGTCTGCCTGCCATTTTATTCCCTCATCCCGTTCGTGATGCTCCGATCATGTGACCCAATTTCTTTATGACAACGACTGACACCACTACAGCTGTTGTTGTTACTGATGCTGCTGCCGGTGCTTCTCTTCAGCTCCCTTGGTGACGTTGTTCGTTTCATGCATGTACAGAACATCATCGACACATTTGCTGTATATTTCCATTTGCACTCAAATCGATTCCATAGATAAATTTCAATCTATTTTTTTTTCCGCTCTATCTGACATACATGTTCAATATTATATGGACTTTTCTTCTGTTCTCGATTATGAATGCATATTTTTTTTATCATTCGTTTGGCCCTTTTATGCTGCCATATGTCTTTTTCCTCTTTCACTCTCAATCCCCCCACTCTTTGCCTCACTCTATCTCCTTGCAATCGCATTTGCAAAATAATTGAAGTAGCTGTTAAGCAATTGCCTGACTGTGCTATTAGTCTAATTGATTTCCATGTTCTTTTAGCATCAGCATTTTTGCCCGTCACATTGATTGAAAGTAAAACACACGTATCACGTTGCTCACAACATATTAAAAAAAAATGGCATTTCATTTCGAATCGTTGTGCGTTGTTTTTTTTTTGTTCGTTCGTGTCATTTTTTATGAATAAAAATAAAATCACTCAAAATTCTCTAGTTTGATTGGCCGCCGTTCAATTGATCGATTTTTATTCTTCACGATGACGTTCAATGATTTGAGCGAACTTTTTTTGTTATATTCAGTGTACTGCCCGGCAGACGGTACGTCATGTAGACAAATAACAATAAACTGTTTTTGCCAACGCATGTGCATCGTTTTTTTTTTGCTCAGTTTGACGAATATAAATTTGCATTTCATTTCGAACGGAGAAAAATAAATGTGGATGCCGCTGTGTTTGCTGTTGTTGTTGAGTGAGCGACGCAAAAGCACATAAATTGACATGAAAATGCATTTTGGAATAAACGTGCGTTATTAAATTCTATTTTGTTTTTGCATTTGGTTGTTCCATTTCTGTTGTTGTACAGTGTGTTCAAGCGACAGTTTGCTTTTAGCGATGCACTGAATAGTGTGGTCGATTGTGCGAATGCGAGAGACCAAAAAATGGAGCAACAAACCAAAACAATACGAAAATAGAATTCGAATGACAAATAGAATCAGTCCATACCGGTTATTCGGTTTGACTCCGGTTCTTTTTCGTTTTATTCTCTCCTCTTTGTCTCGCTTGTCAAATATAAAAGAGCAGACCATTTTTTTTTCTTCTTCTCGCTCATTGAAATGCAAATAGATCACATAAAACGTTTGTCGTTCGAGAGAGCTCTTTTTGTCGGTGTTCCACTTGAAAATTTTCAATTTATCCAATGCCGACGCCCCCTTTCATCGGTGGAGATTTTTTTCCATCAGTATGTGTGTGTGTGTGTGTGTGTGTGTGTGTGTGTGTGTGTGTGTGTGTGTTTGTGACTTTTTTCCTACTATATTTGTCTGTTCTCTCGTTACTTTGTATCGTTTGCTTATTTTCGGTAATGCAACTGGAGCATTATCAATGCCCGATAAAAATTGTATGGAAATTCAAAGCCAGACATATTCAATCGGTATGCGATGTGCATGGTATGGCATGCCATGTCATGTCGCTCACTCGTTCGATATATATATATACGCGCTGTTTATTTAATCGTCGTCTTCATGGGGTTTTCCAGTGAATTTTTTTGACGAAATAAAATTTCGTTTGGTTTCGTGAGCATCTGCACTGTGGTTTTGATGGCCGTCACTCAACGGTAAACTCGTGTCGAACATCCAAATCTTTGTTCATCGACACGCCAAAATCTAAACTCTGCTCGATATTCTGCCTGTGCTCATTTGTTATGCGTAACTTTGGCAGACAACGTATTTATAAGCCATGTGTTTCTCATTCTCCTTTTGCTTTGCACTCTGCTCTGATCGGATTTTCCACTTTCCTTTTTCGTAGTTGTGGCGTTTTTTTTTATTTCTCTTTTGGTACAGCTTTTCGTGTTTCGGCTCTTGTTCAATTTGCCATGAAAGACAAAATGGAAAACGATGCTTATGGAACCGAACGACGGATTGAAAAATGTACCAATCAACAACTTTTTTCTCTGTCTCTATCTCTCTTTCTCTAGGCAAAAAGCGGCGATACAACCGAGAAAAACACACTCACACACACACACACACACACAGGAAAACACACTTTGCGCGGCACTTTGCCGAATTCAAAGCCACTTTGCTAGTTTTCAAGTATAATCATAATGGAAAGCTTTTCGATTCTTGTCTTTATCTATATTTCGGCCACTTTTCCGAATTGAAACCTCACGTGTTCATCTCGTTCGATTGGTTGATGTGTATTTATTTTTTTCTCTCTCGACCCACTCTACTGTCATTGTGCCATCTTGTTATCAGTGTGTTTATCTTGTTCCATTTGGCTTGGCGTGTCTCACTTGAATGCGTTTTTGAAGTTGTGGTTGCCGCGCGCATACGGTACTCTCGATTCAAGGCGATAGCTTGATTTTACGCACGCATCGAATTGTAATCGAAAGCGTTTAATTTAAAGTTCGACAGACGCACAATCGGTAAGATTTTGGCGCTCGTCTAGAATGAGGAAAAACTCTTGTTCTTCCTCACACCCTCGCAAGCATATTGATGCCATCGCCACATTGATTCGTCTTGCAGTAAAGCAGACAAGATACACCCCGATATACGATTGGATATGGAATCGTGTTTTGTGTATATCTTTATTGCGAGACCATTTTTGTTTCACTTGCCATTCCAATCACATACATTTACTTTTCGGTTGACGTTAACGTTATCGAAAATGTTATTAGCAAAACTGTACATAACGCATAAGTGTCGAACAACGACTGTGACAACGAGAATAGATAGAAAGATGTACTATGTATTTTTGCGAACTGGTAACTTGGCAAACTGTTGAAAGTAAGCAATGAAAAAGTTACCGAAAAAGCCCCTTGAAATGGAATCGAACGATTTTGGAGGCAAAGTTGAAGGAAAGACAATAGAAAAAACAAATTCCGATCAAAATTCAAACACTCCATCGGGAAAAGAAAGTTTCGACTTGAAAATTTTCTATCTCCCTCTCTCTCTCTCTCTCTCTCTCTCTCGTATCCAAAATACATATATATTTCTATTGTCATAGTCCCTTTATTACATATTCAACAATATCACAAGCGCTAAATGCTGTGTGCAAAATAATAAGCATTCTCAAGTCTCTCGTTTAGAACATTCTTTACTTTGTTCATTCTACATTTTCCGTTATCTTCACCTCATGGCTCATTCCGAATAAATCGTTAAAAAAAATTCCAATGAACGACTAAAACCGGTGGATTATTGCGCTCTGATGACGACGACGATCTAAGCCGGAACAATTTATTCACGGTACACAAAAAAGCGATTTATTTCTCAAAACCTTTTATTTTCACCGATGGAAAAACAGACACACCGAGGGGACGGGGAAAAAAAGAAGACATGATTCGAATTTGCGACAAGTGTTTCGGAGCAAAGTTTAGCGAGCGAATGAGCGTGCGCGCCATATCGTTTCCATGATCTATAACTTTCTTATTCGATAAATACATATAGAAGTTTTTTTTCTTTCTTTGCTGCTGTTGTCGTTGTCCCATTTTGGTTTTCCATGCACGATGTCGGCGTTTCGTGCAAAACCGCATCGATTTTGGATTAAAAAAGTTTTTCTTGTAAAAAAAAAATTTCAAGGAAATTAAGTGTCCGGCTGGAAGATGCTTTTTTTTCATACATAAAATAAATGTAGAACGTTTGCTCGAATTGCAGTGTTTACAAGCACATTTGGCTGAACTTCCTGAAAAGCCTGCTCTTGCTCTCATCGTAAACTCATTTGTTTGCCCATTGAAGTTTTTTTTTCTTTATCCTCATAATGACAGTATGGATTTCTTAGCAAATTTTCGCCTCCGAAAGAAGCTTAGATGTCTTCAAGTGAATTTTAATGCAAAAAGTCGAAAGAAAGAAATTGTTGAACTAGTTCACACGTTTTACATTCTATCCTTGGCCAATTGAGAACAGGCAAATTCATTTATTGTTTCGCATAAACGGAAAAAAATTTTAAGCTCGACCAAAGAAAACCTCGATTTTTCGTGTGTATATTCTGGTATTCTTTTGTTTGCAACATAGAACGTGTAGCAAGTAGAAGAGACGAAGAGAAAAGCAGCTGAATCTATTTATTAAATGAGTCCACGTATTTTCATCATTAATCTTAAATGCATAGCACAACACATCAAGGCCGATGTAAACGAAAACTGGCAAGCGTTCAGTTTAGTGTGTAAACAATAGCAACTGACCCTTAGCCACAAATTTAATGTTTGCCATCGTGTGTGTGTGTGTGTGTGTAAAATATATATGCAAAAGTATTTTCTTTGGCATTGCTTTGTTCACCTCGGCTATTTATGTACAAATTCGGTGGATAGTGTGTGTATTCTTAAGGTATTTGAGTGAGTGTGGCATTTTTGGAAACTCATCTTAAATGCGGGAATTATACCTAAATTGTGCATGTCTTCTCTTCCTTAATTCCTGGTTGAACGTTTCGTTTCGAACGTGAACAAAGAATGCGGAAGAGTGAGAGGGTGAGTAAAGGAGAAGAAAAATATGATGAAGAACCAAATCGAGCAGCATTACAATCGCTTTACGGGTTTTATTCTTTGATATGCTTCGCATTCATTGTTATAATTCCCTTGTTATACATGAATATTTTTAGAATTTTTGGGCATTTTTATAATCGCTTCATAATAGCGACGATGAATAGACACATTTTGTGTATATCCATTATATGAACGCACCCAACATGCTAACCCAACTCCAACGAAGTTTGTTTTTCCATTTCCGCCCTGATCTTAGCCGCATGTACAATAGTTCCTTTTTCAAAATCATCAATTTCTTTTTCCGATCTGATATCTGATTTAAAAAACTACTTTTTTCAACAACAGCAACGACGACGACAGCAACATTCACCACTCCTACAACCATGCTAACCGCTATGGAATGAAACGAAAGTTCAAAACAACTAGAAAGTTTTATAATTGCTTTTTGGGGGCGAGGAGACCTTTGAAAAACTCACATACGACATTTCCTTCCAATCACATTTTAATTTAACTGTTTTTAGCACCTGCTTTTTTTTATTTAGAAAATTTTATGATTGAATTCGATAAATCGTCCGGAAATGCGTCAAATTGTGGCCAGCAATGGAACCATTTTGGGTCAAGGTCAACAATCCAATCCGATGTGATTGCACTTAATTTGATTTACGTAACACTACGTAATGGAAAATAGATTATTATATTTTTTTGTTCGTTCGATATTTTTTTTGTTATCGTCTCTCCTCTGTTTGTTTGGTACAATTTTAGTGCTTGTTTCGCTGCAGGAAACATATGGCATTCGTTGTATCATACAACTTGTATGACATTTTTCCACAATTTTATCTGCTGTTTTACGATTTCACTGCTCGCTGTTCCCCCGGGCTAATTGCCTCGATATTTGTATCCCATTATCCAAAAATGGATAAAAGCATGCTGCACAAAAAATAGCTATTTATTTTATGAACAACAACGCACACAACGAAGAAAAAAACCAACAAAATAAAGCTTAAATGATTACAATAAATGCAACACGATTTCCATTTAACACACGCTCTGACACTTTTTTTTCCTGTTGTGTTCCAGCTGAATTTTCGAGCAGCTACATTTAAAGACCTACTCGACATCCATTCGGGATATTCAATTGCATGGCACAAAAATTTGCATCGGAAGCCATAAAGATTAATTCGTTTTATGCTAATTTGCCAGCGCTGTTTTTTCCTGCACTCTGTTTCTCTCGTTGTGCACTCTACATGCGTTTTATGCTCCATTTCAGCAACTGAAGGCATTAAGTGAGCTCATACATTTTTAACTCTCTGCAATTTGGCCATTAAATAGAAATACTTTTTTAGATGTTAATGTTTCGACTTTAGCATTTTAATTTTAATTAACAAAATTTGGCACTCTTCTATATTCCATTATCCACTGATTATATTATTATGTATGTGCTGGCAACATTTTGCAAATGACACGCAAATTAATCGGCAATTTTTACCATTTCAAATTCAATTGAATTGTACACCATTTTGCATACGAATGTCCACAAAATTCGGGCCAAAAAAGAAGTTATGCGAAAAACATGCAGTGAATATTTTGTGTGTTTGTGTTTCGAATATAAATTCGCTTTGTAATATCCAATATCCACATCTCAGTTACTGATCCGATGCTGTTGTTGAGGCAGCTCACTGGCCCACAAGGCATCCGAAGTGATTGAATTTCACAACGAAACGTTATTTGGGTTTTGCAGATTTTGCAATTTGATAAATAAATAAAAGTCCATGCGCTTATCTCGCTCACCAGCAAAATGTGAGTTCAGAATGTTATCAAGTATGGAGAGTACGGAAATTAAAATTCAATGGAAAATTTCAAAGCATCAAGATAGCAAATCTTTTCAATGGTTACATGTTTCACTGTTTGTCATCAACCTAGAAATTTACATTCCAAAAAGTGATGGTCGCTTGGAATTTCATTCGTTTTGCTTTTGACATCGCACGGAAGAGCGGAAAATACTGTAGACCAACTTGATATTATTTTATATCTATGCTCTATGCGTCAATGGCAGTGTTCTTTCGCAGACGAGACCATTCTCATGAATCTCTTCTGGCACAGAGAGCGGGTGGGAGTTGTTCTGTTTTACATTTTTGATAGTAACAAGAAATTGATTTACTGATAGTAGGAAGTTCTTACTAAGAATAAAAATATGTCATGGCATGAAACTGACAATCTTAAGCGCAGCTTAACAGAAGCGAAGAACAAAAAAATCGAATGGTATTCCTCAGCGGAAATTTGTGCACGAGAGAAATTAATCAAAGATTGAATGCCTTGCGGGAAAATGCATGTTTGTGTTTAATTTTTGAATAACTGCCAGCGCTGTCTCTCTCTCTCTCTCTCTCTCTCTCTCTCTCTCCCCTTGGAATGGAACTTTAAAAAAAATAGAATTTATATTTTTAGCGTGCGATGAACGTATAAATCAAATTTCTAAAACCTGGAACAGCTCAAGTGACACACATCCAACTAACATGAAACATTTTTCAAAAAGAGGGGAAAAAATCCAATGGAACCATCTTCTGCTGGAAGATGAGGTTTTCATGCGGTGAAGCAGCATTCCTCGAAGCTAACATTTTTAATTATACTCAATTCAAAATAATAATCGATAAACTGATTGAACACGAAATCCCACGGATGCCTTTTGGCATTTGTGAAGCAGCCGGTGCGAGAAAGATATTTATCGGCAAAGTATTTTAATCAGGTCAGGCATTCATCGATTTATTTCTCTTAAAAAAGACATTGAAAAAAACCCCGTCGATATCGTTTCATTCTCTTGACTGAATTTCCACAAGAATTTCGTACGAAATTCATCGAGGCATGTGCACACAGTGTACAACTGGTGAAAGCACCGTGTTTGGCATTGAGTGAGGCAAAACGGTCGTGTGTTATTTAGCACGTGCAGTTAGAATTGGAAATTGCCACAATGTTATCGACGAAATGATGTGGAAAAAGGGACGATGTGAAGAGCAACGAAAAAAAAAATCACTTGAATGTTTTCTCGTGCCCGTAAAAGTGTCAAAATGATAGGACTGTGTGTGTGTGTTTGTGCATTATACGGATCATTTCAGTAAATTGATTCGAAAAACACAGGGCCTGTTACTGTTTGACCAATACAAAATATAGTGTAAGCAAATTATGAACACATTTGACTAATTGAATGTACTTCTGTTTTTTTTCTCTCCTCTTCCTATCGTTACAGCAGTTCTAGTCATTGAATCAGAAGCACGACCACAACACCGATAGCTATCTAAATCTTCGAACAACACGTGCAACACCAGATAGAGAGAAGCCTGAAGAGGAAGTCAAGTCGACACTTGGACACAACGTACCTTTTCTTTGACTCTCACCCACTATCACTGGAACGTACGAACCGTTTCGATTGAGAAATACCAACAACAACAATAGCATATGAAGAAAAACGCCTGACAGCAGCAATTACAAGTGACGACGTGCAAAATATAGGAAACAACCTCGATATTCCATCAGTTGGTAATATCAGCATCATCAACATCAGCGCACGTTTAACACACCAGTAGTGAAAGAGCACAAAACACATTTACTTTTTCCGCTTTGATAAGCAAAAACAGAAAACGTGCGAAAAACGGGAGCGAGAACGAGAACAAACGAAAAAAAAAACAAATCAACAAAGCAGGCTGTTATAGTGGGCTGTCAATATACCGAAGGAAAAGCACAAAACCATCAACTTGCGGTTTACTACGATCCGACGAAAAGTGTGTCAGAAACCGGAGAAATAGATCATCCAAACGAACGAGAGTGAGCCAGAAATAGGAAGCGTGTGTGTGTGCGTGTGTATTCGGCAGCAACAATCGACATAGAGGAAAAAAAACCCAGCCGAGTCGTGTACAAACGGCATCCATAAATCAATCAACAAGAAGACTGCGTAAAAACGGCAAAAGCCACAAAAAATAAATAAACATCACACGTTTTGCCGACTCGAAATACACATCGAAAATCGAATCGTTATTTTGACGTACCTCTCATTTGCAGAATCAACGCTAAAATATACAACACATACACATTTCATATATACATAAACACATACACACACACGGAGACACCGATACGATCTAGACAATTTCGCAAAAGGCAAATAAAAATCGTCGTGTTTTACGTTTTTCGAACAACACAAAAAACAAAATAAAAATAAAAAGAAACCCTTCTATCAAACGCTACGAGTAATTCTAGTCAATTTTTCACGACCGGAGACTTTTACCTGTTATTTTTTTTTTCGCGCGCACACCATTCGCATTCCATTTACTTTCTTTTCCATTCTCGTGTGTGCATGAAAGAGAGAACTGCCCTCAACGACGTCGAAGACGCTGCTGACGCTGCCACCACTACCATCACCACAAAAAACGAAAATCGAAACCGATCAACCAAACAAATCGACCGACATTTTTCTTCGACACAAAATTCATCGCAGCATTCAATCAATATGCACATAGAGGTGTCGGTGGCACTAAATTTCGTTATATCATATCTATACAATAAATTGCCACGACGTCGTGTCAACATTTTCGGCGAAGAACTCGAAAAAGCGCTCAAAGACAAATTTCAAGGACATTGGTATCCAGAGAAGCCGTTCAAGGTGTGTATCCGCTTTCCATTTACGGTTTTTCTTTTTCCTCCATTTTCAATTATTATTTCGGCAGTTTGGTTGCTGTTGTTTATTGTATTGATTTCGGAAATGTGAGAAATAAGTCATTTGACTCCATTTTACTACATCGGAATACACAATTTGTTTCGTAATAAATGGCGATTAGTGCAGTCTCGTTGCCATTGCAAAAGTCATCACAAATTCATTTATTTCGGAGCACATACTCACATAAAGTTTATCACGTTGAAAATGTGCTTCGTTTCATAATACAGCAAAACTTCGGCATTTTGAACGGTTGCTTTTGAACGATGCGATGAGAGTGGAAGTGAGAAGGGGCAAGAGAATGAAAACTTCGAAAATTATGTAGAATTTGGATTTGTCGGCTAGCAAATCGTTTACTCCCACAACAATTCCGCTTTGTCCTTTGTTTCATCACCGATGTGTGTGTGTGTGTGTGTGTGTGCTCTATGCCAGTCCATAAAATGGGATAGCAGAACAAGAACCATGCATGATATAAATTGGATAGAAGCATAATGTGAACAAAGCACCATTGATCTCCAAGATAAAATACCTGAGTGTGTGTTTTTTAACCTAGCAACAATTAGGTCTACTATGGTTTTCGCCATTTTTCGCCTTCCTAACATACACACACACACCATCATCCCCATCCAACAAAATACCTGACAAAATACAAAAAGCTTGAACATAAAAGACGGCACAAGAGAATCGACACTCGATCCATTTGCCAAAGCAATTCTCATCAATAAATTCTATTGTGTAAAACTTGCAAAAAGCGAATTGCGAATCTATTTAATCGATACTGAGACGATTCCATTTACTCTGTGTGTGCGTATATGGAGCGGGAGGGACGCAACATTTTACGTCGAGATTTATTCATTGTTCTTAATGCGGAAATGTGGGAATTATTCACAAGAGAATTAATCGAATCAAATGGATATGGAAAATAGTAAAAGAAACAGTTTAAGAAGAAGAAGAAAATTTTTCGCTTGTGCTAAATTAATGTCCAAGTTTTTGTTGGGTGCAAATTGTTCGCTGTAATATTTCTGTGCTTTTATTTTATTGCCAGCAATCGAATAGTGTATACTGTTTTAATTATTCTTATGGCTCATTCCTTGGCGAACATACCGTTAAGTTTCTTATAATATCAATTCGCGTTCCATCGCATCGGAATATAAGTTTATCGTCAATTCGATCACGGTTCAAAACTCCCATATCATTCGATTAATATTTGAGCGCATTGAGCAAAAGTTTGCGTTCGCATCCTTGCTGTATTCAATATGGATTATGGATAATTTTTACGATTTTTATCGCTCGACACACAAGTGTTTATCTATTTTTATTTACTATTGCTGTTGCTGTTGCTGCATCGAAACGAAAATTACATTTCTGCAAATCGCCTCACTCTATCTGTCTCACATATGCCTCCGCCGTTAAATGGATCACAATAAAGATGTTCGTTACACATTCGGACCATTTGCAACTGTGCATGGCTCCATACACATGCACACCACATATATTGATCCAATAAAATTAGATAGTTTCATTCCCCTGAGAGATAGAAACAGCAGCGGCCGTTGGGCTCTTCTTCTTCTTCTTCATTTCATGTGTTGTCGTAAGAATGGATAGAAATTATTTCTTAGATTCTCGTATACAGCTAATACCATTAGATCCTATTAATTTTATAGAGTGATGAGATAACGAGTTCATCTCCATTCAGGACAATCCCATAAGCGATTTTCTCTCGCTCTCTCTCTCTCTCTCTCTCTCCCTGTATCGTCTCCAATTCGAAACTATTCACGCTCTGTTTTTTTCTCGATTGAGTCTGATTTTTTTTTTATTTGGGTTTACCTGTGAATAACTTTACCAATAAATTCCTATCAAATGCAATACGTGTGTGTACCTGGGATTAGTTTTATTATTAATTATCTAAACGAATGAGCTATCAACATTTCTGCAAGTGATAGAATCTTGTTCAACACACATTCCAGAGTCGCTGAGGCACGATTAATCAGCAGCTTTCCAATTTCAATACTGAGTGATGATTTTCACTCACTTGTAATAAATTTAGCGAAGCGAATGAATCGACAGCGGCAGCGGTAGTAACGACGCGCACATTCAGATTGAAGAGAATCAGAGATATATGTGTATGTGTCGACAGTACATTCTCATTTGAAATATGACATTGATTGGTCAGTTGATCAAATACACAACGAGTGATGATGATGATGTTTTCTCGCGATGCAACGATGTTTGCAAACAGTAATTGTATTTCGCACAGCCGGGAAAATGTGAGTGTGTCAGAGAGCGAAAAAAAGGAACAAAAATGCCACGTGAGTTTGTGTGAAGGTGCATACAGCATCTACTTATACAGATTGGAACATTCAAACGGTGTAATTTTATGGTTGTTCTATGCCAAAACATATGCCTCGTTATTTATTATGCCATAATATTTCTCTGGCTCTTATATTTTTTCCTTTTTCTCCTTCTCTACACTGCCTCTATTGCTTTCCCACTCTCGCTTGCTTATATCACTTTATATCTGGCTGTGCGGCACTGAGCCACTGCGACCGACGTGAATATGCACGTCAAGCCAAGTTTATGAGCATCTGAAAGGAATTGCAAGCAAAACCTTAACCACATTACAATTATAACATTTGCCAGAACGTTTTTCTACATCTAAACAAACAACCGAGGGCACACAATATGAAATACAAACAACTTCCACCTCCAACGACGCATATAAAAACACACACACACACACCTTCTCCCCGATGTATGCAATGTGGAAGCTCACGTGAAATCTAGTAAATAAATCTCTAATGGTCTTGTGTGTTGGCCCCCGTTTACGGCATCGCATCAGCTTCGTTCATTAATCATCATTCATTTCGTACATACACACACAGCCTCGCTTCTTTCGCACTGTTCACATACATACGAGCATGTACGCATACACAAAATGGCATACCAAAACAAAAGGTCTAACGTTTTAATGGACGACATCATCACTGCCTATGCGTTGAGTAAGGAAAACGACATCCAAAAATGTACACCGCTCTACGGTGCTGCTATCATTTTTAATAATATTTATTCAACAATTTGTTTTATTTTATCGGATGATTTGAAGCAAAAGAAAAATTACCGCTTGGCCTGGATGGGGAAGAAAGCTTGTCGGTAGTTTGCCATCAACAATTGCAGCCGGTACACTCGGTTTACTCCGAATACCTGTGATATACCATAGAACGTGGTTCAAACCGAATGGTGATGCTATTTTTTCTGACTTTACTTCGTCAGGTCCAGAAAAGCCTTTTGCCGTGTTAGAACTATTGCGCTCGCTTTTCACCTCATAAAACCCAAGCTACGGACGATTTTATGGTTGTTTTTGTCCCAAGCTACGGACGATTTTATGGTTGTTTTTGTGCTGTTACTGTGGTGGATGCTACTATTTTGTATTTATTTTCGTAGAGAGATAAACTCGTCCTCGGTTACTTTCTGTATACAGCGATACGCAACCGTACAATGTAATAGAAGAAGAAAATAGTTTGTCTTTGTGGATGATTTATTTTTTTTTTCTGTTGTTGTTTACATTCTGTTCACACATTTCAAAATTTTCTACTGAATTTTCATTCTCTGAAAATTGTTCAAAGAATTCCGGCATTGAGCACACTTTGCTTTCTCGCCCTCTCTCTCTCTCTCTCTCTCTCTCTCTCTCGTTCTATACGATTGTGATATCAAAGGCGGGATTGCAGAATGAAATTTGTGCGTTTTTTTTCGTCTCTTCTTTTTCTGAGGTTTTGTTTTGACTTTCCGCACTAACCATAGATACAACAATTGAATCAGTTTTATTTCATTAATTTGTAATATTTTTCAATGAAACTATGTGTGTGTTCTATTTCTGTGTCTGTATGTGAGTGAAACAGAAGGTAAAACCACACACCCTACGACCAATTACAAAAGTAACGAAACCCATAAAATTCAACGAAATTTATTTTATCGCTTGTTCGGCCATTTATCGTGTGAGGTTATAAAAGGCAATAAATGTCTGTACTGTTAAGCCATAAATGTTAAACGAAGTAACGAAATTCACAAATAGATTCTCAATTCCGAAATATTTTACAGCGAACCACGCATCAAAATTGACCCGTTTATATATTTTTTTTGTTACATTTCGGCTAAAACATCATTTTTTTCTCTTCTTGGATATGCAGGGCTCTGCATTTCGATGCCTGAAAACTGGTGATCCCACCGATGCCGTTCTGGAGCGTGCCGCACGCGAAAGTGGTGTACCAATAAGTGATATTTTGGAAAATTTACCAAATGAATTGTCAGTATGGATTGACCCCGGAGAGGTGTCATATCGCATTGGTGAGAAAGGTACCATCAAGATTTTGATTTCTGAATCACATGATCGCCATTCGGAAGATACATCGTCGGCCGATCGTGAAGTAACAAAGACATTCAATCCAGAAGCGCAATGCTTTCGACCAATCGATGCGGTTAGCTCATCGCTGAGCGCATTATCGTTGAGTCCAAAAACATCACCACAAAATTCACCACCGACATCAGCACCGAGTCCAGCCAATTCGGCCAACAATTACATGAAAAACAGAAACGGTTCGCCCGGTACATCGTCATCAAATAATTCGAACGGCGGGGGCGGCAATGCAAATGGCAATGGCAATGGCAATGGTAATAGCAACGGTAACGGCAGTTCCAACGGTGTTGGCAATTCGTTTTTGCCACGATCCCACGCTCCATTAACATTCACTACTGCCAGTTTCGCGGCAACGAAATTCGGAAGTACAAAATTGAAAACCAATTCAAAGCGTACAAACAGGTGAGTCGAACGTGATAGTCCATTTTATGATCTAGTTTTATTGACGAATTTTTACAGATTTTTTTTTTGCTGTTTATTAACGTTTTTTATGAATGAAAACTGATCGTATTTAGAAATAGCATTGAGTTCGATCCTTTTTCTTCCATTTCAGTCGCATGTCACCAACTGAATTTTCGAACTATATCAAACAGAGAGCCATTCAGCAACAAAGTCATCATTCCCACAATGGTCACAATGCCATGACACCGATTGGCCCAACGACCAACGGTCATTTGAGCTCGATTGGTCCCGTATCTCCAGCTCGTTCGCTATCACCAAATCCACTGTCTGTTGCCATTATGAATGGCGGTGCCGGTGGTGGTGCTGCTACTGCTGCTACTGCTGCTGCTGCTGCTGTTGCTGCAACGAACACAACAAACATGTCATCTCGAAATATGCCGAATGATTCGTTCTTTTTCTCAACATCGGCTGGCGTTACAAATAGTTCAAATATGAACTCATCCGCCATGTACTCACCACCGCAATATGGCCGAAACAATTTGTTCGAGCCAAACAATCCGTACCCTAGTGCGGTCAATACAACCAATACAATTGGCTCGAATTCGTCATTCTATTCGAATGGATACGGTAACATTGGCAATGGAACGGCAAGTAAATACTCACCGTATATCGACACAAGCAATTACTATGGGTTACCAAATGGTCAACAGCAACAGCCATCGAATGCGATGAATTCACTTGGTGCACCATCTCCTCATATCAACGGCATGACAAATGGACACCACCAAACATTGGAATCCAATTTGAATACAGGGAATATCAATCTCTTGGTCGCCAACTAAACTCGACCGCACTTCTACTAAAAAAAAAACCAAAACACACACCATTCACTTTGGATTTCCACTCTATCAATCAAACTAAAAGAAAAAAACGAAAGAGCGAAAGAGAAAATGTTCATTTTTTTCTTTCATTTAAACTTTAAGTGTGTACAGTGAAAACAAGCAAAAATGTGTTAAGGGCGAATACCTATAGCGTGACTTCGTATATATACGATTTATTCTCATCAAAAGCTAAAAGGCTTACAGAAAATTATGCAAGTTTAAGCAGAAAGTAAACACAGAAGAAGAAGAGAAAAGAGAAAAATTTACCATAAAACATTCACACACCGAACGAGTGCTGAACATATTTGAATTAGAACATTCTCACATGACGTCAACAGTTGCAAAATTTGCAGCCACACACGATTGGACATTTTACTATATCAGAAATCGGATGCACTTGAATGGCTAATTACCAAATGTGAAGTGTTTTTTTATAGAAACAAATCGATTTTTTTTTTCATTTTACTATACCGTGAAGAAGAAATAAAACAACAACAAAACACACATACACCGATTTCGAATCGTTATTCGATGATTTAGAAAACGAAACATGTTCTATTTCTACAAACAACCATTGTGATTTTTCGTTTGGATTGAGTTTTAATTTTGGTTTTTATTTACTAGTTACTTTTTTTTTCTCTTTGTAACACATAATGTCTAGATGTAATAGATCGTAATGTTTGTGTTTTCCTTTTTTTTTCTAAAGAACGAAAGGCGTGAAAATTGATTTCATACCATAATTTTTGTATTTTATAACCAGAGAAAAAAAAAGAGGACATGAAATGG
Organism: Sitodiplosis mosellana; assembly: GCF_009176505.1. Classification (NCBI taxonomy): domain Eukaryota; kingdom Metazoa; phylum Arthropoda; class Insecta; order Diptera; family Cecidomyiidae; genus Sitodiplosis; species Sitodiplosis mosellana. Next base: position 9,062,272 of record NW_022595246.1, read on the forward strand.
TGTCAACAAAGATACATACACAAGAACACACTTAGCAACTAATCGGATAATGATAACTTTTTTTGAATATTTACCATTTTTTGTAGAATTCTTTTCGTGTGCGTTTATAAAATAAAAAAACAATTCAATGAAAACAAGTGAGAGGAAGAGAGAAGGAAAGAGAGAAAAATTACATTTAAAATTAATTTTAGTTTACGTTTACTTAAAGTATAATAAAGCTAAAGATCAGCGGGCAAAATGCCATAAGACGTGCAACTTTTGTGTTATATAAACTATTTTTTATGAAAGAAGAAAACAAACAAATTATGAAGTTAATGCTAATCGAATTGGCTAAAAGTAATTTCATTTGAAAAAAAAAAACAAAAATTCGAATAATATACCAATCAAACGCTTTTTTGATATTCGGTGATGATTACTAAGTAAAATGTATACTTTTAATAAACGTTCGAACAGGTTAAGTCACAAAAAAAAAACACAAACACACATATTTAACAAAGAAAGAAAAAGTTCTTTCGAGTGCTATTCTGCATGCATCCAAAAAAAAGAGAGAGAAAAAAAACGATGTGAGTCTATGTTTTTGAAGTCATTTTCAGCACCGAATAGCGACAATAATTGCAGTAACAATGAAATTAAATTGTCGATTCGTTGAAATAGTCGAATTAATTTGCAAATACCATTTTTGTTGATAAGAAAATCACAGAGATCGCCCTCGTGCCACCTGCCACTCGCACTCATTCGTTTCTTTTTGTGTTTCGTTTTTCAACGATATTTCGTCATAAATGGACGCGTATTCAATTCTCCTCGCTTGTTGTTACCAAAATGCGGTGCGAACCACATTGAAAATTCATTCGACGTAATGGAAAATTCGTATTTATTGGGCGAAAAACTTGCAGCCAAAATCTGCACTAACGAGCACTTGCTCGCTGAAACAACATCTCAGCGCAACGAGAGATTTCTAATGCTCTTACGGTTTTACACACAAAAGCGTATTTTCGCAATTACCCTTATTTCTTTCGCCACCAAAATATTCCATCCTCTTACAAAATCCCCCGATGTACATAGCAAGAGTATTTAGGAAAGAAAAAAAAATTGGCCACAAAAAGTTAGCCAACTACAAAAAGGGTGGTTTGCCATTTCATACATGTTTTATAACAAAAACTGTATCGTAACGAAATGCGGCTGCAATTACCGAAAACAAAATAACAAACAAACTGAAACAGTCAAACTGTTGGGCGTCATTTTTAGTTCGACTTTTTAACGAAATTTGACCGAAAGCTACCGGACGGAAAATTTATAGAAAAACCAACAAAATGAAAATAAAAGCGAAAGCGATTTAAAAAAAAAACACATACACATGGAGAGAGTTAAAGAGTACCATACATTCAATTTTTTCAAAGTTTATTGATGTTAAATTCTATTTTTAATATTGCCATCAGATTCAGACATCTAATGCTATACAATACAATATTTAAAGTGAAAATGCGTTCAATTTACTCTAAAATGTCTACATTTATATAGATTATTGAAAAGATGATCAACTAAACACACACACACACACACACACATACATTGGAATCGAAATCTTGATTTCGATCAAAACATAAAAAACAGAGTTCATTGTAAAATAAAGAAAAAACAGATTAACTAAACATATTCATAGTGTTGCATATAGCCAGCCAGAATACAGACAAAAAATTAATCTTTATATACCGAATGTTGAAGTATAGACACAAGAAACAAAAATACACCTATAACTGAATTAATATTATGTAGCTAATAATCGAAGAATTTTTCTCTTTTTTGTAAGTGATGAAAAAGAAATAACAGAAAGCAAAAAAAAATCATGTATTTTATTCCTGTTATAACTTTCGTACATATGAAAGAAATTAATCACCATAGTAGTTGTATTATGAAGTTAGTTGAACAAAAACAAAAACAAAATCTCTATTGATATATGTATGTGCTGTAAAACTGTAGAGAGAGAAACAGAACGAACCAAAGGAAAAGTTAATCGTCTACGATTGCGTGCAACAGAATGGACAACACAATGAATGAAAGTTTTTTTTTTTTCAAAAATTTTCATATGATTTTCCATATTCGATCTCTTTTCTCTCTGTACATTATTTTGGTGGTTTTGATTTTATCAAGTGTTTTATTTTCTACTGTTAGCCCGAACATATGAACCATTGCGACAAACAAATTCCCTCAGAATATTTTAGTTTCAAAGTGCAACATGAATTTTTTTTATATAGAGTTTACAACAACAACTCCATATGAAAAAAAACGTTATGTTGCACTTTAAAACTAAAATAATTTGAGGAAATTTGTTTGTCGCAATGGTTCATATAGTATATATATATATATTAGATTGAATAGAGGAAATTCGAAGAAGCAACAAAAGATGTAGGAACATAGATGAATCGTAGCTAAATGTAACGACTAGTAGGTTTTAGGTTAAATTCCAACTAGACAATTCGTTTTTTTTTTACGTTTGATTTGTATATTATTTTGGTTTTGTTTCTATGTTTATCAACATCAATCGTTATTTTTTCGTTCGTTTCGTTCCGTTTCGTTTACTAGTGAGTTCATAGTAGCAAATGATATTGTAACATAAACCGAACAAAAAAAAACATAGAGGGAGACATTAGAATCTAATTTGTTTTTTCTTGAAACATCATAGATATTTTTATATTACCAAGCAATGATGAAAAATACCAGAGAAAAAGATGAAAATAAAATAATCACATAGAATTTAATGAAGAAAAAAAAAATGAAGAACGAACACAATTTTTATAAATATTTTTTAAACAAATCAAATGATTTTATTTCTATTTTTTGTAACACGATGAATGAAAGAAAGCTGTATTTAAAAGAGAAAGAAAAATGATGAAAAAAGAACACTAGTAGAATGCCAGTAGTCAAATGGAACAGTTTTAATCAGTTTTTTTTTTGTTCTGTTGTTGTCACATTTGAATGAGCAAACGATATGCAATTTGGTGCTTTTGGATTACTTTTCGGAATGCAGCCCAAATATGACCGAAAGTAAAACGGGTTGTGTGCAACTAAACAGTTTGCAATGCGATCAATTTACAAGTTTTAATTCGTTTTTATTGTGTATACACTGCACATTTTGTTCAGGACAACCGTAAAAAATGCAATAACTCTGTATACACAAGTTACTCGCAATCAAATTCGTAATAATAGAGCCAAACAAAGTAGAACAGTTACTCGATTAGCAACTTTGTCTGCCCTTCATTGAATTTGTGCCGTGGATAAACAAAGAAAAGGCTCAAAAACTTTATCTTCTTTTATTACCCCAAAGTCGATTCGGTTTAAATAAGGAATTGACAACACTGCATTGTCCTTGACATTCGAAAGGTGTTCCAAATGTGCTCGATTGCGCTCTGATACCCATTCAATGTAGGAAAATCTATAGGAATAAAAATGCAAATAGCTAAAGCAGCGGTATGTATGTGTGTGTGCATCAGAGAGCGAGAGCCCAGAGTATATAACAATGTTTTATTTTCGAGGCGAAACTTGGATTTAAAGAAGAAAAAAATAGAAAATAAATGATATTTTTTTATGTTGTTTGTTATTATTATCTATGACCACTTTGTTTTAAGTTTAATACATTTTCTATGCTTTATTTTTTATTAGACATTTTTACCGTTTTTAGTGCGTTGATGATCGAAATAAAAATCTGTGCTAATTTTTCAGAAAAAAAAAAACAACAACAACCAACCAAAAGCATATTCTTTTTGTTTGTTCTTTATTTCATTCGATGTATAATTTGTTTATTTTTCGGTTTTGTCCTTTTCTACAGCGAAGCTAATGAAAAGTGTTTCTTGTTTCTTGTTCGGAGTTCTTCTTATTCTCTTTTGGGTTCTGGATGGTTCTTATTCACTATCTTTGTTTTCACTCTTCCTGTATTAGTTTCAAAAGAATGTTTGAAATGACCGATTTGACCCCGAGGTGGTGGCTACAAAATACTTCCGACAGCCCATGAATGGGTTCATTTTTCAAATCGTGGCTAAAGCTAACAAAATCTATTATATATTTCACTTTAATTAAGTCCGTTTGAAGTTCATTTGTGCCTTGAGCTGTCGAGAAATGCGCTGCTACTTCCTCAGATTCATATCGGTCTATTTGGATGATGGTTATACGAAAACAAAGAAAAAAGAGCATAAAATATATCCATGTCGATTTCGATGTATGAAGAAAACGCGCTGCAATATTTATATATATACCGAACAGAGCATAAAACATGCATATATCGACGTAACATTTAAGCGTATTCTAGACACAATAAGTAACCATTTATATCTGGATAGTTATAGCGTGTATGGGTTAAGAAATGGACAGCTTTACTTCTTTTCATTTTACTTCATTTCCATTCGTTTGTTCTTCAGTTTCTGTTTGTTCCTTTCCAGTTACAAAGATCTGTGTATTTTCACAAAGTGAAGACGAAATGCAAAGTAATCGACGATAGTCAAAGTGACATTTAAACAACAACAAAAATCTATGTAAAAATTACCAAAAAATTTATTCCAAAAAAGGAGAGTAAAAAACTATCACTTCTGATGAACATAAAAACGACATTAATATTGCTAGCATTTTAAGGGAAAAAAAATACGAAATTCTATTTAAAGAGATGAAAATAAATTAGTTGATATATAATTTTTATTATACTTTATAGAAGAGACGGAGTTGCAAATATTGAACCAGTTTGACATACAAAAGGGAGAGAGATATAGAGAAAAAAAAACATAGCGTAGAAAGTGAACGTAAGAGATTGTAAGAATATTCCGCTTTTCTATAGTAATAAAATTAATATACAATTATCCAATTCTTTGAAACATTCCTGTGGGTTCATACGGACACAGGTGAAAATGTTTTATAAAGAACAAACCAGAGCTACTGTTTATACCAATGAACACCTGTTTTTTTTTCTAAAGAAAAATGGTTGTTTAAATATAGTTGAAAGTTTCAACTTGATACAGAACACTTAATCACACCGTATCAGGCCGATTCGTTGAGAGGAATAAACAGTCTACGTAATCACAACTGAAGACAGAGTATATTTTAAATGGACACATTCCATTCGACTTCATGCCATTCATGAATAGTGTAGGTGAAAAAGTGTCATGCGTCAAAAATTAGGACGAAATAAAACTCATTGCATATCAAAAAGGAAACGATGTTTGGTCACTGATCAAAGCATAAAAAATTAAAGCAAACTACATAATTAAAATCATTACATGACTTTCTTGAAATTGGAATTGAATTTCGATGGGAATATGGTTACGATTACCGTTCTATCGAAAGAATAACATTCAATTCGCCCACACAACTTATTATCATCGTTCAATTGATTCCATCGATATCGGAACGAGCGATATTGAAACGTGAGCTGTGGCATGCTGTTTTGACATGGCTTTCAATGAAGCAAAGTCACAGCCGCTTAAACTACTCCGTTTCTTAGAGATTGTTATTACAATAAAATTGGAATAAACGTGCGTCCATCACGTGGAATTGTTGACGGGAAAAACGCTTCTTTCAAGTACCTGCTATAACTTTTTTACACACACACATACACACACACTCACTCACTTCGGTTAAGTTTTCAAATTCATGCGATTGAAGATTTTCTTTTATGTTACCGCTAATTAATCAGTTTACTACAAGCTGTTTGTCTGTCGCTGCTTCATTTTTCCAATCGGAGCCCGTCACCGAGCTCACATTAATAAACTATGACTAAATTACGGCTTCCCTTTGGAAAAAAAAAAGAAAAAAAAAATATAAATTACGACATTTTCAATCGAAAGCAATAAATTAGACTCAAAAGTAGAAAACAGTGTAGTGTGTGGCGCGAACTTTTATTTTTTCTGTATCAGTAGTGTTATGTTAAGAGAGCGCAATTCCGACACGTGTAACACAGAGACCAAATGCGAATGTATGGTAATATTTGGTTGATAGAATTCACACTGTGTTTCGTTTCTTTGTTTTTTGTCTAATTTAAGACAGAAAGGAGATAGAAAGACGTTGACGCCATTTCTTAATTCAAATTCCATGTGGATCTGTAGTGAAAGACCACTTGGAATACAACTCAATTAGAAATCTGTATAGAGCCAAAATGATTGATGCTGAAAATGAAAAAGAAAGAAAAAAAGAAAATTATTTTTCCATCTCGAACACAGCACAAATGTATGTGTGTATGTCATGCTCACACTGAAAATAAAACAACTCCGAATAGAATGAAAAGAAAGAAGAAACGGGTGGTAAGACAAACACACTTACACTAATTTTATAAGCCATAAGAATAACATCCACACATGCTAATTAAGTAAATTTAATCGTAGTTTTAACGACTAAATTATGGCATCATACCAATGAAAGTATTAAGAGACAAAAGCATCCATTTTGTGAGTCAAAATTTTGTATTTAATTGACGAACTTCACAACAACAAACAACATTTATTGCTGAATGAAATATTATTACATCTAAAAAGACATTTATTGGGTAAGTAAAACGGAATTTCATAGAAATTCTAGGCTAAGCTAACAAGCTAATTAGTCATTAAATGAAAACAAAAATAAAAATATAAAATCTCGTGTTCTTTGACAAAGACCACACAAAAATGGTTTAAAATTTCGTTTGTAAGAAAAAGATGAAGAAAAAATATAAAATTATTTTCCAACAAGCTCTAATATCCTCAAATCTTTGATTTTCGGTTCTTTTTTTTACAAATCGGTATATTTAAAGACATTGAAGTAACATCAAATTTTTGTCATAACACTATGAATAACCGCGGCAGCGGACGAATCGGATACTAGATATTATCACGCTCATAATTGATTAAAAAAATGGAAGATAAAAAACAAACAAATAACATATTTTTCTTGAAAGAAGATTTTTTTGTGTGTCGTAATCGATTCGAAAAAAAAAAAAACAAAAATTACTAAATTAAGGCATGAAAAGCAAAACTTGGCAATTTTTATACATTTAACTTAACAAGGAATAAAAAAAAACAGAACATATTTTTTGTATTCAAAGAAAGACTTATAAAAAACAACAACACATTTTTGTATGGGCTTTTCATTGACGAATCTTTATTCAAATCTTTGATTTAAAAAAAAAAACAACAACAAAAAAACCATTCGACGAAAAAAAAACACTTCAGATCATAAACACTTTCTTTCTCGACGGATAAAACTTAAAAAAAAGAAAAACAACCAGCAATGGTTATGTAGTACATCTGATTTTCGTTCGTAACGTTCATTACAAATAATACGTATTCATAAGTGATTCGGTGTTCTTTTTTACTTTTTTGCGAAAACCAAGAGAAAAAACAAACTATGTTATTAGCATTTTTAAGCATTTTCATGAAAACTGAGGAAAAAAACCCGTAGAGTCCCACTTTGATTTCATTTTTTAAATCTTTTTTGTATTGTATGTGAAACAGATTGTTTCGATGAATATTCTGCTTTGGGAAGAAGGAAAAAAAATGTATCACTTAAAACGTCTATTTTTATTTGATGAGTTTATAATAAAAGAGCAACCATTCATTTTCAACATGTGACACATTCAAAATGGTACACATCTGCCCATTCTCACTAGCTGTAATCATTGCTTGAATACATTAATTTTGATGATGATACAAAAATATAATCAAGAAACATAAACACACACAAACACGGAGTTAAATCATAAGAGAAAATGCATGTAATTTGGATTCGGTGACCTTTAAGTACAAAATGACACAACACAAAATACCCTAAAGAGAGTATAGAATAGGGTGGATCGGTTTTTTTAACGAATGTGCGAAACTAATTGGGCCATATCGCAATCGAAAAAGGGCGGATAGACAAGGGATAAATCCAATTGAGCAGATATTTATGATATAGACAAGGATTGTGTGTTGTCCAGCAAATTTTATGTATAAAAATCGTTTATTTCGAGCTCTTCCAAAAATGTGTGAGCAAATTCAAGGTTCGTCATCACTTTTTGGTGGCCGAGATACTGTAGAGTGATTAAAAATCCTAATCAAGTCAATCTACCTTAAACGCTCCAAATTGATGAATGACGAAATCGAGATAAGCAATAAGAGGAGCAAAAAATTGCGATTTCTATACGTAAAATTGACTCAGGCCCTCTGGGTATTTACCTAGGTTTTGAAACAAACACACCATTTCTAGCCATTCTTTATCGATTGAGATATGTCTCGATTTGCTTCACATATTGACTTTAAAAACGATTTGCTCCAGTTTAGAATCTTAAGATATCAGAACATAAAAAATATTAAATGAAAGTAAATGGAAAGAAGAAATAAAAACCACAGCAACAACTGAATGTTGATGCAATGAGAAAAATTCTTCTTTCTACCATACTTTCGGCATAGTACATATTGGAAATCGCTTTGCTACACTTAAAACTTTATACATAAGTTGATGATCCATTTTCCTAAAATGTTTCAAAACCAGGCAAATTCAAGCTAAAACTTCATAAATGTAATTGAGCCATCATTCTAACGGAGAAGAAGCAAGAAAATACACAAAATTTGACTATTTTTTTATTTAATCACCCTGAAAATTCAATGTGAAAGAAAATACTAAATACCATGGAACCATATTTAAAAAAAACAACTTAAGTATAACCCTGTACAGACAGACATATGGAGAGAGCAAATAGTCACATAGATGTAACAATGAAAAATAAAACAATTGCATTAAAATTACATGATTTTAGACATATGTAACCGTAAAAACAAACAGCCCGAAAAAAAAATTCCTGGATGGTGCAACATTACTAAGCATATATCATACGAACCAAGATACAACTACAGTTTTTTCGCTATGTAAATTTAAACTAACATATATAAAGAGAAAGAAACCTGAAAAAGTAGAAAATCCATTGCCCAACTTTATGCAGCCGGATACATTGGCGAGTCGTGACTTTTGCCAATGATCCCATGGCTAACTTGTCTTGATTTCCATTCACAAAACGAAACAAATTCTTCAGTTTTGGATATGGTATTTGGTTTATTTCATGGCGATCAATCGCAAAACATCAACTATTTTCGTTTCATCTTCGGTTTGTCATTGAAATCATAAACTAAAAGCAAAAAACATGCTTCGAATGTCATGCAGTAAACACAGCAATTACTATTTAAATAGATTAAGACGAACGATGACGGAATGTTTATTCTATTCAAACAAAACAAACAAATAAATACCTAACCAACAACAACAAAAAAAAACATCACAGAAATACTACAACAGAGTGAAAAAAAAATGCATAAAAATTTTAAGAGGGACATATATTAGATGCCATCAATCATCATTAAGAATATGATGTAACTTGACGCTCAAAATAGGTAAAGAAAATAGATTAGACACGATGAAGCAAAAAAGAAAAACGACAGAAAAAAAACAACTCATTTGCCGGCAAGCCTGACAATTGCTGCTCACACAAATTAAGCGCTACCCAAGTACATGAATAACACATAAGCAACTCTGAATATTTAAACGAAAATAACAACCCATTGACATTTCATTTTCCAACAATTGACAAAATTGAAATAGTGGCCGCAATGAAACGTGAAAAGCAGTTGAATTTTCGCAATCACTTTCAACTTGTTAAATTCAGTTGAAAGACGAAGAAGCAAACAACAATCGGCCTACATTCATTTTAAATAGCCTCCGTAAAACCAATTCATACCAAAAATAAACACACACAAAAACAAATAAAACCCAATTGACAGCTGAATTATCGAACATTGCGTGGATTGAAAATGAAACCATGATTCATTCCGGAAAATCTTATCTCGAATTTCGGAATGATATATTTGAAAACAGGAAATATTTCAAGAAAATGTTCCAACATGAAAATATAAAGCAGATATAACAAGAACAGAAAATACTAACTCTTTAAAAACCAAACATGAACTTTACCCCAAAATAAAAAACCAAAATATATTGATGTGTATTTTTGTTGCTAACTATTTTTGACGTAAGAAAACCAACACATAGTCCAAAAGGCATTCCATAATAAACCAAAAAATAAAATTACATAGACTAGTTGAGAATTTAATGGACAACCAAAAAAACAAACAAATACTCTGTAAATGTTTTTAAAACCAACAAAAAGAGAAGAAGAAAAAAATGTAATGAAAACAAACAAGCCAATTTATAATCCATTTCATTCAAATTGTTGTTGATAAATGAAGGAAAAAACTAACAAACACTTTTTTGTCGTTCATCATATTTTTTACTATTTATACTGTAAATTTCAATTCGATATATACTGTTTTTAATGGAATCGCACATATGAATACAGTACGCCCCCTTTCTCAAAGAGTTCATACAGTCTCTTCGGTTGTTTCTGGTGGATTTCATTTGGATTTCGTTGCATGCTCTTTTTTCAACCCCAATTTCAATCAATTCTGTTGATATACAATTCGAAGTGAATTTTTTTTGATTTTATATGTTGGTTGATTGTTTGGCGCGAAATATGTGAATCATGTCCAGATTACTTGGTCTTGTTAGTGATTTTTTTCAAATTCTATTTTGATTTTTATTCCTTTATTTTTCGATTCAAGCTAAACCCAAAAAAAAAGTGAAAAAAAAATTACAAAAAAAAAAACACAATTCTTTCCAAATGATAAATGTTTACGAAATCAAATTTTAGAAATTCCTATCTAAATGTAATTTTAAATTGTAAGCAAACCAAAAAAAGGAATCAATACAACACATATATTGACGACTTTCTCTTTTGAATGAATGTAAAGAAGAAGAAAATGATACAAAAAAAAAACATTACAGAAATTCATATGATGGATTCATATTATTGCTAATATAACAACAAAAAAAGTCTCTAATTTTTTAAATTGTTGTACAAAAAAAAAACAAACAAACACACACACACAGAGAAAGAACAAAGACATTAATAATTGAGACAAATTTTTAAGTTTGTAATAAAATGTTTTGTGCATTCAGAAATAAATACTTGTAAACAAAAAAAAAACCCACAGCGTCTTTTTCATACTTTATTTTTTTCTTCTGTATTTCAGTATATCAATGGAAAAAAAGAACAATTGTATTTTAAAACAGCGCGAAAACTCGAATATAAAAAGGTCGATTAAAAATGTGTTTATTTAGCGCCGCTACCGCTGCCCCAGCCCAAGAAACCTTTGACGAAACCAGAAATGCCTTGTTGCTGTTGCTGTTTCTTAACAGGTGAATCGATTTTGTCGTCGAGCGATGGAAGTTCCACAAAGTTCAAGGCCAAGTCAAAGAACAATGGTTTGCATGGAATTGGCTCGATGTCAGGCGTCAATTTGTAGACATTTGGATTCTTTGAATTCAATTGTTGATCTTCAACATAATGCGATAAACGATCGAACAATGGTTTCGATTTGAGTGATTTTTGCTTGCGACCACTGCCATCGAGGTATAGCAAACCGTCATTCGATGCGGCCGATCCATCATCGGCAAGCACACTGTATGCATGTGCCGAGAATTTACAACTTTCAATATCCTTGAGCAGTGTGGTTAGCTCCTGTTTCAAATTAAATTGAGCTGGGGGATTTTGCAATGCATCGGTCGCATAGTTCTTGGAACCTGGAGAAGAAGGAAAGTATGATAAATAAAAAAAAACACAAAAATGGAAGAAAAACTAGAAAAAGCAACAAATGATTCGGAAAAATGTATAATTCAAAAAAAAAGAGAGGAAAAAATGCAGTTTCTTACGTTCATAAAGTGCGACGGCCTCTTTCCATCGGAACAGTGACACCAATGTCATAGCGATGTAATAGCATCGGAATGCTTTGAATGCGATCGACAAGTTTTGTATTTCATTTTGATAGGCCTTATCGTTTTCGAAGCCGGCAATTTGTTGTAATTCGAGCACGTTCTGTGCAATAATTTCATAGAGACGTGTCAAATTCTGTGGCCGTGCTCCTTTCTTCGTTGCATCGCTACTATCAGCCACGGTGTTTTCCAATGACAAGCTTTGTTTTGTCTGTGCCACCAAATACAGATTACGTTCAAGCGTACGAATCAAGCGAATGTAGTTCAAATAGGCGAGCAACAATTGCACATTGTTCGATACGGTTGGTGCATTGCTGGCCGAATCACCGGCAGCGCCTTTACGTACTGAATCCGATTTCAAGAAGTCATCTTTAGCCGCTTGAATGCTGTCTTTGCAATCGATTAGAACCGTTTCAACAATATCAATTTTGTTTTGCAGCGTCTTGGCTTGTTCGATGCTCTTATCCAAATCTTGCAAACTCAATAAGAACAGTCGCACTTTTTCCGGCAAACGAATTTGAATTTTATAATTGCGCCATTCGATGGTTTCGAGTTTGGCACCTTCGATTTGTGCCGTTTTGAATGATTCCAAATTAATCAGCGAACTGGCACCTTGAGCCCGACGAATCTCCAACATCATCTCATCAATTGTAGCGGCCGAATCGGATTTGCTGCCCAAATTATAGGCACAGTAACGTAAATTCGGTTTCAATTCCTCGATTTTTGATCTGTAGAGGTCGCACACTTCCTCATTGGCCGATGTGGCTTGAATGACTTTCACCAAATTTTCGTAGATGATTTGAGATTTTTTGAAATTCTCAGCAGCCAATTGCCACAATCCCAATTCAAAGTGTAGATTGCCATGCATACACGCCACATAGGCTTCGACCTCCAGCTTGGTTTTATCGTCCAATCGATGACTTTGCGAGCACAACTCTTGCAATTGCAACGAATAAATGCATGCACGTCGCAATTTATTCACCAAATGGAATCTCTTGCGTGGTTCCGTGTTGGCTGAATCGAACGAAAACAACAGTTAATTAGGGAAAATTCATAAAATAAAAAATAATTTTTCTCAATAAAACAACACTTTTTTTTCAATTCATTACCTTCTTGTCGCAATTGCATTGCATACGACCACGCTCGTTCGGCCAACATCAATGGAAGATATAAGAAACGTTCATCACCACTTGGCCCAGCAATAGCCACTTTACCGGTTGCACCATCCAAATGGGCGACCGTCACATCACGCTTCTTGTAATGACGCTTGTCGCCCTGTGGCAACTTTAATGCCTTACGCAGTCGGCTAATGCGGCGTGTACAATAGCCTAATGATATGCAATGAAAAGTGAAAGTGAACATTAGGAACCACTCATCGTTTTACTTGAGACAAAAAATTTTTTTTCGTTTGAGTCGTAAAAAAGATGTTCAAAATAAACATTTACAACATGATTTTCAACAGAAATTTGCATATTATGATTGTGTCCCGTTTCAATCTCCAAACTTATAATTAATGCAATTCACAAACCTCGATACCGCTGAAAGTCACCGTGTCGCAGACCGTGTTGTTTTTGTGCATCACGAATCAATCGCAAAATTTCAATGGAAAATAACGGCTTTTGTTCACTTTCAACCGGTGCATTTCCTGATTTTACATCCGTCTCCTGCACATTTGTATCCTCCACCATTTTCACGATTAAATTTTCAACCAAATAAAATGAATTAAATTTTCACACGAGCGAATGTGTGGCTAGCACTATTTTTTTTTATGAAACGTCATCAGCAGTGGAACATGTCTGACAGTACACATTGGAAGTCAATGTGTGACTTGAACTGTCATTCGCCCGAGTTGGAGTGCGTTCAACGTACCGTTCACTTTCCAGTGGAACGGCGGAACAGTGGACAGTGTTCGCGTGGTCGATGATTCGGATTTGATTTTCATGGAAATATAACGAAAAATTATTGTCGGTTTTGATATTTGTTTTTTCTCTTTTTAGATCAAAATGCTTTCATAAAACGCTTCGACCAATAATAAATATCATCATCATCATTTAGAACTCAATATCCATAGTTATGTGCGATATTATTTTACAATCCAGTATAAAATGTAATGTCCAACCTGTTGGACGTAATGTTGGAATAATTTTGAAATGTTTAACGAATGTGGTTCTATACTAGTTAAAAAGGGTTCGCGTGTAAAGATAAAATCTTGGTTTGGATATATTTTTGTTGGAATTTTTATTCGCATTTTGCGAATTTGCCTATGTTTGCCTTCACAATTAGAGATTGTATTATGAGCTGAAGACCATTTTTACACTGTGTTCTGAAAACTGAAAAACTTGTTTGGGGAAAAATTCTACATCGAATTGAATATGTGTAAATCGCTATCTCAGTTTGGTGTTAGAGTGATGATGTGGCATATATGCTATACTATAGTGTAAGGTGTTTTCAAGCAATGCAATGCAAACAGTTTCGTGGTTCACATCACAATCGAATCCGATAGAGAACGAAAGTTCCCGACGATTCAACGACTGAAAGCAATTTCAGTACGGAAAAAACACTCGGTTCTAACGAACACAGTGTAAAAATGGTCTTCAGCTCATAATACAAGCTCTAATATATTTATTGTTGAAAAATTTATTCACATTTACGATTTTGTAAATAAATTATTAGAAAAAAAAGTAAAAGCTAATAGAATAGTGGAAAATGGCCTGGCACAACTGTTTTAAAGTAAATGTTCAAAGAAAAATTCAAATTCTGGTAAGTAGCATAGCCACATGAGTGGTTAATCAAGAGTGGAACAAAATAGTAATCGATGTCAATGACGATACTTGGGTGAAACGAAACACAAACCAAGTGAATGTAGTTGCATTTGAAGTTATGAATTGCTTTAGAAAACTGTTTATTTTGTCGCGATAAAACAACAAACGAGTGTTGCTGAAGGAAACACAAAATGAATAACTTCAAAATGATAATTCGATATCACTTACAAGTTTTTGTATGTTATGAAATATCCACAATATTGTACCACTGGCCTCATTCAAACAAACGGAAATCAAATGAATTAATCGATCAGTTTCCCAATGGTAATTTTTTCCCTTGGTTAAATTACTAGGAAAAGTGGCTGAGCCAATTTGTTAGAAGGACGTGGATATTTTTCAGGGTATTTACCCAAAACAGCAACATTCATGGGCTGAGATACTTCAGTGAACGAAGGCTGCATTGGAGTGAAAGGTTCTTTTTCAACATTCCATCAATTTCGAATTTTCACATTTGATAATGATTGCAAATAGATTGTGGTGGTTGGTGTCCCTTGGTTTGTCACTTTGTCTATGCGATTCAATGATCCACAATGCTTGGTCGGATTGGAATGAAAACCCGCTCTCTAACTCTAAGAACAAGGCACATATTTCCATGATTCCATTTCCAACAGTGACCATTTGTCCGGATGGTAAAAACTTGAAACATAAATTTGATATATCATCGAAATTTTACAGCGATTTTAAATTGATGGCAAACTTGTCTGACACTGAATAAGAAGTTCCATACACAAGAGATTTCGTTTCTCATTTTGCGCAACGAATTTTCTAATCACTTTTCTCAGGTCTAAACAGTTGAATGCATTGGATCACATCTGTTCATCATTACCAGCGATTAAGTTTCAGGAATATTTTACGACTGAATCAATTTACGATACAATCGAAAACTTAGCACCCAATTTGGAGTACACGATTCAATCATGCTCATGGAAACAGAAGCGGATTAATTGTTCTGAATTCATAGTTTTCGTGAAATCTTGCTAAAAAAAAATCATGAGATCATCTAGGGGAATATCACGCTCCTGAATCTTGTGAGATATTTGAAATAAACATTAGTTGTATGACATATCTTCGATTATTTCGAATAAATAAATCAGATTTTTGTGGATTTTGGAGATATTTGAGATTTTTTGCATTAAATCCGAATAAATACATTTAAATATCATTCATAATCACAAAAATCCACAATACTCCGCCGTATTCACAAATATCCACCATATTTCATACGACAGATTCTTAGAGATAAATTGGTTTTTTTTGAAATATTTGAAATAATTTAAGCGTGATATTCCCCTAGGTGATCATATACATACAGATTTCATGTTAAATTTCCTCCAAAGCAGATTGTTAATTACGAAAGAAATGATTTGATTACACTGTATTTTATTTACTAGGTATTGACATATATAAATGTATTTTGTGATGATTAGTTTTGATTTCTGTTATTTCCATTTGTACGGCCCCATAAAAAGTTCCAACATTACCATTTGTTTGTTAACTGTTTGTTCAGTGAATCGATGGAAAATTGGATTCACAACCTACTAAAGTAAACTTTCAAAATGAAAGCTATGATTAACAAACTGAACAAAACCCTTTGTGACAAAATAATATCTTTTCAAGGCCAAAAATATGTAGTTTCAAAATCCGTTTGAGATAGAAGCAGAAGTTTTGAAGGCAACATGGTTGGTATCGATTCGTATGGGCACGTGGTAAGTGAATGCAATTGAATGACTATGAATAAAAATGGGAATTCGTGTCTAACTTTCTGCTCGTGCACATGATAAAAAATTTTTTGGGGCATTTTACTTGACATGTAATAAAATGCGATATCATATTTTCATTCTCAGCTATGCAGTTACTGACATTCATCAGTGGAAATGTTGTCAGTCATCAAATATAAATTTGATGCGCATTTTCATTTGTCCCTCGAATGGATAGAAATGAATCAAAGGATATAATGCAGAGGTTGGCTGCAGATAAATTTATTTATATAAATTTCGAATATCAAATAAATTTATCCCATATTTTTCAGGCGTTGTGTTGTTCTGACGCATTCGTAGTACATAAACGAAACATCGGCTGTTGTATTGGCAGCCAGCTATTCATCGCAGGAATGAGATTTTTGTTTTATTCATTTACCGATATTTGTGAACAAGTCTACCACTGTGTCACTACATAGCATATATAGTCCATAAGGAATGTGCAGAGACGAAAATGTTCGCCATCTAGTTTTACATTGCCAATACATTAGTTATGGAGATTTTTGTTTTGTTTATTTTTTGTTGTTTGTAAACAAATCTGCCTATCTTTTTGCATTGTCTCTACACACTTCTTATGGACATATACTATGTAAAGCGGCAATGCAAAAAGATAGGCAGATTTGTTTACAAACAAAAAAAAATAAATAAAACAAAAATCTCCATAACTAATGTATTGGCAATGTAAAACTAGATGGCGAACATTTTCGTCTCTGCACATTTCTTATGGACTATATATACTATGTAGTGACACAGTGGCAGAATTGTCGACAAATAACGGTAAATGAACAAAACGAAAATCCCATTCCAGCAATGAATAGCTGGCAAATGCGTTAGAACAACACGACGCATGAAAAATATCGGATAAATTTATTTGATATTTGAAATTTATATAAATAAATTTATGTGCAACCAACCTCTGATTGATGTATCGACAGTTTGTTTGTTTGTCCCATTTAATTTGGCTGTGGTTTACTGAAACACAAAATAGAAAACCTTTTCTGGCAATTACTTTTTCAAATCAAACGGAATAACTAATAATCATGCTATGAAGTATTTGGCGTGTGTTTCACTTGCTGCAATGATTCTCAACAAAACACATCTAAACTCAAGCTGATGTTCTGAATTACGTCAACGGGTTCTGTACGTAATTTGAATAATAAATAATATATTGAAGGCAGTAGAGAATCAATTCCATGCCATGGATTTTGGTACGCAGTAGAACCTTAGGGAAAACAAAAATTGTCCGAGACCCCTTTTAATTTAATCTTATTCATTTTTGATGTTTCTACAAAATATTTTGCCTTCCAACAAAAACCAATGTGAACTCGAGGTGTTTTTTCGAATTGCTTCAAAGGATTCTAAGGCTTTTGAGTTTGAGTTACGAGTGGAAAAGAGTACTGATTTGAGGCCATAGATTTTGGAATATAAACTCTAGATAAATACGAAACATTCACATTGTTCAAAACTAATTCATACAAAACGGTATTAGATTTGTGGTGACATTCGTGCGTCGGAAATGTCTATCACAGTTTCACTATTCGTTCCAAGTGAAAATTAAATCATTGTTCTTTTTCAAAATGGAACGAATGAAGCCACTCGTGACTAATCAGCGAGTGCTCATTTGGCTTTCTATTTGTCGTGCTAATGAAGACACTAGCAACCTGAAAATATACATTTATCGCGCATTTACTGCGGTTTGCATTTTGGATTATGTTAGCGATTTTACTGGAGGTTCATTATACTTTCGTAAGTTTGCGTCGACAGATTTAAAGGAATCATTGTATGCATGCATACAAATATCGGGCCATTTCGGTTCCTTCTATATGTTGATCGTTGCAATAATTTTCCGCCAGCAAATTATCGCCATTTTTGACAAACTATTGGACATTTACGATGCATGTAAGTTCTGTTTAAAAAAATGTTTTATTCGTTCGGGAATTTTGGAAAATCATGATAAACCGCCAAAAATGATCATACTCGTCTTTGACCCTAGCTTTGATCATTTTGAAGTCAAAAGAAGTCTCCTCTTTCATCACAAAGTCAATGAAACGCACCCTATTTTCAGTCGTGCCCATTGAATTATTGGCCATATGTATTTTAAACGTAAAAAAACTGAACGGTCGAACAAACCAAAATTTCCGAACAAACAAAATAAATTGTTTTTTTTTCACCGTTGATTTTCAGCGCGGAATTCAAATACGAAAATTCAGTTTTGCTATTTTATGTGTGTGAATTTGTCAATTTATCAATGCAGTCGATGTTACAAATTACAACAGTGGTTAGCAAAATCGACATTTTTAAAGTTAATTCACTGAAATCTCGTTCGTTTCAATTTAGATAAACATGATGAGACATTCGATCTTTTGGAGCAAGTCAATAATCGAAGCGAATGGATGTGGAAAATGTATTTCATATATGTGTTGGGCGGATTCTGTGTGACTGTATTTTGTTTGGTATCCGTTTCGCTTGTATATTGCTGGAAAGCAATTGGAAATTTCGATGCATCAGTCCTGTTCCACGCACACAAACTTGTGTAAGTTGTCAAACCTTATTAAAAAAAAATCCATGTGACTTATTTAGATTGTCAAATTGTTTGAAAATAATTTTCAATCAAAATCGTTCTCTTGAACCGAGTTGTATATTAAATAGATTCTTTCTTTTTATTTTCGTTGTTTTATTAATCTAAAAAAGTTTGCCATGGAATCAAGAGACGGTTTTGGGCTACGTTCTTGCGACTTGCTTTGATCTCCTGAGCTGTGAGGTTTACTTATTTTCCAATGGATCACTTCTTTTGCTGTTTCTCTCAATGTGTTTGCATCATGATGCATTTTCTCAAATGTTTCAACGTAAAGTGTCCGCGTTGACACTTCCCGGTGAACATCAAAATTATCACCGAATCCTCTGCGAAATCATTCGTTTGCATGTCCGTACCAAAGAGTGAGTAAGATGTTGAATCTACTTATAAGTAGAATTAATGCACAAATTTCCCTAATAACCAAATATCATTACGCTTGATTCTAGATGGTTTCTGCAAACAGCTGACATTTATCGCCATTTTGTTCTAATCCAATTGTTTGGTAGCGTAATGTTTTTAACTTGCGCCGTTTTTCAATTGGATTTGGTAAGCTAGTCATTCCTTTGAGCAAAATTGAAAATATTAGTGTTTCCTAATTATATTATTATTTTAGCAATTTAAGCATCCTGATGGAGGACTAGGTTTTCTACTCTGTTGTGTCGCGGTCAGCATGTCGAATCTCTTCGTATATTGCTACTTTGGCAAAGTGGCCACTGAAAGCTATACAAAAATACCAAATTATTTGTATGACGCCAACTGGCAACAAGTGCCCGTCAATTTGCAAAAATATATCATCGTTATGATCGCGAACGGACAGCGACCACTGTATTATCATGGATTTGGAATAGCTGTTTTAAACTTGGAGACTTTTTGTGCGGTACGTTTTTCTATACCAGCCAACTATGTTTGAGATAATATTTTAAAAGAAATCGCATTTATTTTCAGCTACTCAGAGCTGTTGGCACTTATTTTATGGCTTTTAAAACGCTCACCGAATGAACGCAGCTCACATAATTGATCCGACTGTATTTTTCGAAATTTTAACCTAACGTTTTGTGCACATTCAATGTTTTGATGTCTATTATGTACGACACAATTTTGAATAAATGTTTAGCACTTTACACTTGCAATATCCTAAATAAAAATTAGCACGAGAAAAAATAGTATGGCGTTTTTTATTATTCCCGAATTGAATAACGAAATAAATGTCAAATAACGTCGGTGATTGGATAGAGAAACCCTTTTCTCTAATATGCATAGTATTTCGAAAATCATGATCAAATTAACAAATCGTCTGAGTTTTAATTTGTTTTATTTTTCAGTTGAAATTTCCTTATCACTCGCTTGAACATTTTGATGGGGCTTTATTGCAACAGCGAATGTTTTTTAAGAAATGGAATCGGTGCCTTTCGGAGGTTGTCATACAAAACTCTCAACAAAATAATATTCGAACTATGCCCAGAAGTACGTAGAAGTTTCAAGGTCATAGGAATCGGTTCAATCTATGAAAAAAGACGAAAAACATCCGTTTTGTCTTTGCAGCGATTAAAATTACATTCAGTCCACAAATGTCAAAGTCAATTTGACTTCGATATCTCAGTGTAATTTAACCCTCTAATGCATACAACCGCCTCTAGACGGGCAACATTTGAATGCCTGTAGAACGTAAACCGTACATCGGATCACATTGCTTCAAACGGAATTTTTATTTGTCAATGTTTTTTCTTTATTTTTGTCTTTCGCAATATTTGTCTATGCAGTGTGATTGTAAAGTTATAAACAAAAATGTGTGCAAAAACAAAAATTTGACAAGATAAATTATTCGAACTCCAAATTAGACACATTTTTGACACTTTTAAACAATGGATTTGATTGTTCTCTGATTTATGTCAATCGCATTTCCTGACTAAACCATGAGGAATCCAGGATTATAAATATTTTTTAAATTATCTATGGCCAAAAATCAACCAAGTACCAATACTCCCAGCCCTGGGAAAAATTAATGCATTAGAGGGTTAAACCGCCGAAAAGATAAAACGGATATTTTTTTGTCTTTTTTATGGACCGCTTATTTTGACTTGTCACGGACAAAATTTCAACTTTAAGCTATCTATGAGTGAGTTCTTTTCTACAAAAGGCACTTTTTTATGATTACGTTATCAGCGAAGACGAGACTGCATGCATTAACCAACTAACTACAATCAGTTTCAAGTTTCAACGCCGAATTTTTGTTCAAATGCTTTGCAATATCATTTCGGTTCTATTTTCTAAATTATAACCATATAATACACATAGGAAATGATTTCATTTTTTCGTAGAAGTTTTTAGTTCATCATTCACTCTCCGCAAACAGTATATAATGCCAAATTGAACGAACATACTCATCAGTCAACGAGAATAACTGAACCAGTAAACATGAAGTTCTTCGTTTTGATATCATTTTGTTTCGTCGCAGCTTTGGCTGGTATAGTATAATTTCGTTTTTTAATTTTTTTTTTATTTCTTTAAATACAACTAATGTTTAATTTTCTTCCGTTTATTGAAATAGCACCTCATGACGAAAAAATGTAAGTTTTTCGAAAGAAGATGAATTTTTCATGAACATTTTGTTTTGCATTTGAATAAATAAAAACGATATATTTCAGTCCTGAAATGTTATTAATAAACGACAATATTGAAACAACTACGACATGGGCAACTGAAGAAAAATGGGATGAATTGCGCTGCCGATCAGCTGCACAATACTGGTGCCATACACCACTAATTCGACATCCTGAATGCAAACGATATTCACATCTCAATGATCGGCGCCGCTTCAATGCATTATTAAACCAAAAATACGGAAAACAAAAACATGATGGTAATTAAAAATCAGTGATTATTTACCTATCATGCAACTGTAATGATTAACCTGGCGGCTTCTTGGATTCCTTTTACTGTGACACACTCTGAATTGTAGCATTTACCGTCGATCAATTTCCGAAATAAAACTTCATGTGCATGTTGTAATTTCAAAACACTTTATTTAGATTCAATCTATTGTATATGGCCGCAAAAATGTGCGGTAATCCAGTACATATGATTCGATTAGGTCTACCTTACATCACAAACTACGGTTTCATTTTTTTTTGTTTAAAACGTACAATTTCTTTTTTCTCACATTTGTTCCACTTCATTTGTTCAAAACTAAAAAATAAAATTTAAAATTCTAAATCTGGTTGACTCGCATTACGTTTGACTAACTCATGTTTTTGATTTCATTATTTCGTTTTTCTTCTTTCGTTTAATGCCATTTTCAAAGTCTCATCTCATCCAAAATTGTAAAAACTAAAAGTTGATGTGTGCAAATATCAAAATTGCAACATGTTTGTTCGCATAAGAATAAATAAATAAAACAAGATCCAATTCGGCAAATGAAAATCGCCGAAATTGCGCTAAATTCAAACCGAAAACGAACAAACAAAACTTGAAAATAATAATGGCAAAGTAAGTTAATTGGTATTTGCTTAAAAGATCTTGTTTCTTGAAGTATTTTGTATATTGACGAAGCCTGAAGCTAAAAAAAAGTCATTTCTAAAATGTATCCGATAAATTCGGTTAAAATAATTGAACTTTGTTCAAATAATTGTAAGCACCACATTCCACCCTTGCTTTCCTTTCGTTTTCTTTTATCTCTTTTTCTTATCACCTAGACATTTTATGCCGCTAAAATATGTTCTCACTCTTAAATGCTATGTTTTAAAAATTATTCGTGCTGCTAAAATCTGGTGAAAGATCAAACGTTCGATTTTTCTCTCTCTATCGTTTCATTGCATAAAATCAAGGGGAGATTCAGTATATATATTTTTTTTTTCATAGAGTCAAAACACTGGCATTCCTTTTTTTTCTTCGTTCAAATAATTATGCAAACGAACGAGTGAGACCGAAACAAACATGTATTATACTCAAAAAAGGGTAAAAATTCGAAAATCAAAAATCGTTTATGTAAAATATTGCGATTTTGGTTGTTGTTGTTGTTTTCGTGTACAAAAATGGATTTAAGCTAAAATTCATGTCGAAAACAATGTCCGAGAATTTAAAATGGGTTAAGGCGTGTGTTTTCACTATTGTGTATATTCGAATTAAAAACCATAAAATAAGAAAAAACCACGTATTCAATGATTTCCTATGTTGCGTTTGAGTATGAATGGAAACGGCTTTTTTCGAGTATTTTATGTGGTTAATCTTTTTTTTTTGCTTTTCCTGTTTTGATTGAACGTTGTTGATAAAATGTTGATGCGATATTGTGGGAGTATCTAAACATTGCTAGTTGAGCTTGGTATTATTGTTGGTGAGCGCAAATTGGATCTAGAAGAAGCATTTTTTTTAAAAAAGAAAGTTGATGAATGGATCATTGTATCATGAGGTTTGGACAATGATGTGTTAAACAAGGAAATACCTGCTGTTAAAATGGCCATAATCGTGAACGGGACGATAATGTGAATGTGTGTATGGATTATCTAATGTTGAATGGGTGCTACCGATACGTTTGGAGAGTATGGACGATGGGGTAATTGATCCGGCGTCCAACATTGTCAGTGATCGATGATCGTACGACTTTGGCTTGCTACGTCCGAGTGTCGCATAACAGCTAGTGCTTAAATGATCTTTGGGTATGCTTGAGTATCCGTTTGTACTGTTTGCAGTTGCAATTGCCGGGGCCAAGTACGATGTCGACAGGCGACGTTTTGGATTGTACGTGCCTAAAGAATTGAGGTAGAAAAAAAAATGTGTTTTCGTGTATGATACTTTACTGTGTATGTGGTGGAACTAAGAATGGGCAGTCTGATGTGAAAAATTAACAATAGAGAAAAAAGAGAAAATGCGAGAAAAGAAGAAAATGCAGAAAAAGAACGAGGAAAAGAGGAAAAAGAAGCAAAGAAGAAGAAAAAGAGAAAGAAAATAGCAAAAAAAACACAAGAAGCAAAAAAAAGAAGAAGAAGAATCGAAAAAGAAACAAAGAAAGAAAACGTAAAGGCAGAAAAAGCAAAGAAGAAAACACATAAAGAAATGCGTAAAATCAAAAAAATCAAAATTCCGAAACAATTGCGTCTAACTTGAAAATCTCTACTAACCATAGACGATGGGTGTGGTGAGGCTGTCATAGGCCGAATTCCTCAGTCCATACGATCGATTTCCGTTGTGTTGATAGTCGCTCGTTTGTAATGATGACGATGCTCCGACTGGACTGGAGTAGTATTTCGAAACCGAAATCGCAGCCGGCGGCGATGTTAATGTCGATCTTAAATTAAGATACTCACTCGATTTATTTTTTGTTACATCATTATGATCGAATGAGCTTTTGACTGAACGGGATGGGGTTTGGCTTCGTTGATGGAAATGGTAATGATACTGTGGATGTTTATATTTTTCACTCTCATCAGCATTGGAATAGCAGCCGGGTGTATTCGCTCGCGATGAGCTCTCTTTGAAATTCATCGACGGTAGATTCATTGGAGTGGGTGATTTGCTGCCACCTCGACTGTAACTGCCATCCGACAGATGATCTGTTTGGAATCCATTCGGAGTCAATGGCAAATAATCAGATGCTCTCGATTTGGATTTATTTGCCATATCACGGTAATACTCACGCTGAGCATTTGGGCCAACAATCGAACTCGTTCGCTTCGGCTTCTTTTCGTTGAATCGACAGTAGTAGCTGCGACGTTTGATGCGATCGATCACACTTTCTGAATCGGATGGCGTCGATGGAGCTGCGTCAGTTGAGGTTGATGGTTGATTGTGGTTTTGTTCCGATTGATTTCGTGTTGATGCGTATTTCAAATGTTTTGGATGCAATGGTAAGTGGTCATCTGTTGAACCTAATGGAGAAATAAACGTACAATACGTCAATTTAAAGGAGAAACACAGAAATGAATAAAAAAAAAATTATAACAATACAAAGAAAATAGAAACAATTTTCCAAACTGAACCAATGAAGAAAAAAAATGTGTTCAACACTCACCCGAACATGCTGACCAATCGTCGAAACAAAGTTCAGGCTCATCAGTTGGCGACAAAAAGGTTGAAGTTGATTCGCAATCATCTCTCATGCTTCGGTTGTCCGATGAGTAATTCGTTGCTAGGTCACAGGTGGGCGTGTATGGCTCATGACTTCGTTCGGAATGTGGATAGAATTGTGGATAATAATTGCCGTTGCCGGCAAAATTATTATTAACATGATTCTCATTCGAACCGTTGCAATGATTTCCTAACGATTTTCCATTCGCATCAAAATGATATGAATTATTATTATTGCTGCAGTCGTTGGATATTTTCTTGAAATGATCGTTGTATTGTTCGTTGTTTAGATCCAAAACCAAGCCCTTCCTATTGTTTCGGATTCGTTCTTTTTCACTTAAAGCACTAGAAACGACGGCATCGACGTTTACCGTTGAAATCTGTGGTTTTGACACTTCATTCGAAACACCCACACGTTTGGTATCCTTTGACGGAGTTTTCTCATCGACACCATTGATGGGTGTATTTTCTTTGGTGCCGTTTGTCATAAATTCAAAATTAACCGGTTGTGCTTCAGCTTTTGAAATGCTTGACGATCGTAAAAATGGAATCTTTGTGCTCGAAGCGGCTGCACTTTCTTTCAAATTATTCGCTCTTTCGCTCAGATATTGCCGTTCAAATTGATCGGTCAATGTAACAATCGTATCACTTTTTGCTCCTGTATAATAAGGTCGGTTGCTTTTCTTCATTTTGCTCACAAAACCGCCGGATCTTGGACGTTCTTTCGATGTGGATTCACCATTAACGCCATTGCCGGGGAATTGTTGTTGTTGTTGCTGTTGCTGTTGCTGCTGCTGTTGATTTTGTATCTGATGTTCCTTTTCGATTCGTCTGAACAAACCGAGCACTTTGTTCACATTTCCTTGCTTATTAAAATTGACAGCACCATTTGTCATGTCTTCAACGCTGACTGCACGCTTCAGCAAACCCGATTCCGTTGCCATTTCGGTTGCACAATTTTCCACTCGAGCGGTGTGCGGAACGGAACGTTCACGCAAATTCCGTATGACTGCATCGATGCGTGATTTACGTTGTTCGCCTTTTGCTATCGAATTCACGCTAATTGACGGTGGCAATTCGATTTGTCTAATGGTTATTTCCTCCTTTTGAATGGTTTCACCTTTTCCGTCTTTCACTCTTCGTGGGATGATTATTGTTTGCACGGTTTCGACATCTTTGGCCAGTTCTTTCTCTACCGTACTCATCGGCAGTTTTATATCGATTTCACTGGCAGCCGCAACGGGAGTTTCGTTAACTTTGGCGATTTTCTTCTCTTTTTCCTTGTTTTTACTGTTTTCACGCATTTTCTCAAACTTTTGGCCAATCGAATACAAAAATCCGGATTTCGATTTCTTTTCCGGTGATTTTCGCTCTTTAACCGGTGACGTTTCGTTGGAAGTTTCATTGGATTTTGGACTAGGTTCTTTCGTTGGTGATTGCTCACTTTTGGCCAATTTTTTCACAACCTTAACTTTTTTCTTGGTTTTTGGTGGCGATATTTCGCCGCCCGAATCACTTTTGATTTTGATGGCCGTCATCGATTTACCCGGTGACAATCGTTCTGTACTCTTCTCTATGAATTTTTCCATTACGGCTGTAATTGCATTGCGAGTGTTGCTGGTTGGTGCTATCGAATTGGATACTGAAGACTTTTTGACTTTCAAAGTCACCTCTTTTGGAGGGGTTAACTTTGAATTTGGATACGCTTTTGCTTCTTTCGCGTCATTTGATTTCATTGTTACGACGCTGCCGTTTGCTTCGATTTCCACCTTTTTATCAATAACATCAGACTTTTTATCATTTTCACTCTCTTCTTTGCTCAGATACGACAAGCGACGTGCAATTTTCGATTTTGGCAACGGTAATGTTACTGACTGAACTTCATTCGATAGATCATTATTCGCTTTCTTTACAATTGTCTCATTATCACCTATTTCAATTTCTTTTGGTTTGCTTTTCGTCTTCTTGCCATCTTTTGTCTTGACCTTGGTTTTCTTAACAGTTCCATTCTCATCTTTGTTCTCGTCCCTCTGCGGTGATTCACCATTTTCAGTGTATTCCTTTGAACGCCGCACCAGTTCACTGAGAATGTCATCGGTAAATTCGGAAGCCGATTGCTTTTGTGAGCTTTGATTTGACGGACGAGCGATACAGCTTCGAGAATTTGTCATGCTTGCCCGACGAATGTCTTTTCCGTCAACTTTTTCCGTATCGTCAATGTCACAGCATCGTTCCATGCTTTTGTTGTGTGTATGATAAATGCGTCCATTTTGCTTGTCAACGGTGATTCGAATATTTGGTATGCTACTCTTTCTACGATGATCTTTGTTTATTGAACCATCGCTACTTAGCAAATTCTCTGCGTCCCGTGAATGTGACTCATTTCGGCACGACATTGTACTGGATCGATCTCGACTCCGTTCACGAATTTCCCGTAGAACATTTTGAGTTTCACGCTCTTTTTCGTCTCTTACTTTGAGCAGAGCATTATCATCGGTGGCATTGATACTTGACGCGCTGCCATAAAAATCAGGGCGGGAAAAACGTGATAAACCACGTGATGATCGGCGTCGGAATGGTGATTCAAGCGCTTCATTCGATGGCGATTTTTGCGGTGAGAGGGCAGAAGATGTTGGTAATGGCAGTTTTGAGTAATATTCTGGTCTCAGTGTGGTTGAAGATATTCCTGATGTGTAGTCAGTCAGCCGATAGCGGCTTGCTAACGAATCATTTGGTTTCGTCGCATTGTAATCCGATCGCAAATCTCCGGTATATGACATCCGAGTACTTGGATATTCATTTCGTAGTGCACTTGTGCTGCGTCTTTGCACGGCTGGATCACGACCACGTGATATACTTCTGCGTAGCACTGAATTCCGATCGAACGATAGCAAGGAAGGTGGCTCATCTCCAGCAAAACTCTTCTCATCATTTCCAGCCAATGGTTTCTCTTCATCCAAATTTGACGTTTTCAAAGCGGCCGGTTCAGCATTATCCGCACCACCTTCTCGGCCACTGCTCAAACTACGTTTATAAACAGTCGGTGTGCGTGCAGTGGCCTGCATCGACAGTGTTCGCGACAATTTTCGTGCTTGATTCGGTGGCAATTGGGCGAGTAATTGGTCTTGAAAGTGTTTTGGTAGACTTGGTGTGATTGACGACAATGTTTCTAAATCTTTTTTCGTGAGTCGTAATTGCGATAGATCCAGATCGGCTAAATCTAATGTTTCATTATTTGGTTGCGTTAAATTATTGTCATTTTGATTGGTTGCGTTTTCAGATGTGGATGTGCTGTAGTCAATTGGTTGTACGTTTGAATTCTTTTCGCCACTTGACCTAAATTTTGCGCCTGAAATGATCAAAAGAAAGAAAGCAAAAGAAAACAAAAAGGAAACGTTATTATTTATGATTCGTACGAAAATGGAACATGAATATTTGTGGTAAATGTGGATTGAATGAGTCTGTTTTTCTTTTGTTTCTCGCACAGCAATGTTCAAGCGGTTTCACAAACATTGAGCATAACTTACCGTCATCATCATCATCATCAAATCGGAATTAGAATAAAACATTGCCAAAATTTGAAAAGAAAAAGTACTAAAATTCGCACAACATTCAGTAGTTAACATCTAACAAATAAAATGGTTTCCATAGACAGTTCGATTAAGGCAAGACTCAAACATTATTCTAATACGAGAAATATTTTATGTGAAACGACTGGATCAAATCATATGAAATCAAACTAAAATGATAAAAATGAAAAACAGAAAGAAAAAAAAACAAACAAATAACAAAAATCAACTCACGTGCTGCACTTTGCTCGCAATAAAGGTACTTGAATTGATAGTAGCACATACTCTGGTAGCTGTTTTTTGTTCAGATTTGGTTATGGTTTGGTTTGGGTTTAGTAAAAGTAATATTGGTTTTATATTATAGATAGTGACACACTTGGCGATCCACGAATGCGATATTATTAATTCGATGATGCTGAATTTGGTTTGTTTTTTTTTTTATTTATTTTGGCCGAAAGAATAAGTAGTTTGCGTGATTTATAAAGATATCTCTTTCTCTCTCTCTCACTCCCTCAATATTCGCTTGCATCCAATCATTCAATCGAATGGGAAAAAATGTGTGGTATTTCTGTTTGTGTCTGTGTGTTTTTTTTTTGGTTTTTATTTGATTTTTATTTTTGGGCGAATTATATCTGTTGATCTGGTCGTTGCTGTGGCTGTGTATCGACAGAGGGACTGCTAGAATTTTGAGCATGCGTTATTGGTATGCGCAATCCCCCTGTAAGCATGAATAAATAACAGGAAAGAAAAATTCATGTCAAAAACAAAAAGTACAAAAAAACAACGGAAAATTACAAATGAAATGAGAGGAGAATGATTTGTAGTTTGGTTTAATTAATTTTCATTTTGTTTGGCTATTTGAAAAAAAAAAATAGGAACGAGTCAAAACAATTTTCTACCGCTAAACATTTTCATTCCGGTGTCAGGTCATTCCGGTTTTTTTACATAAGAAAATTTGTTTTCTAGTCTAAGTAGAGGGGAAGATTTCGTTGAAAAGTTAACGCAAACAAATCCAAAGAAACAATAATGAGAGTTAATATGAAAACACGAAAGAAAAAATCAAATGTCGCACAGTTTACAGTCTAGCGCAAGATAAATGTACATTTTGATTATTGCAACAAAAAAAAATTAAACAGAAAAAATCAACGCAAAAACGAACGACGAGATAACACTAAACTGTTGAACATGAACAAGAATATTGTAGTTTGTTTTTGTTTCTTGGATCAATGCAAACTCAAATAACACTAGATGCGTTCAACTACAAACAAGTGGTTTCGATTAGATGAAAAAAGCTATGAAAATTTTTTTCACACAAAAGAAGAAAAAAAAATTAACAAAAAACAGAAAAACTTCGGTTAACTCTTAAATATTATTAGGAATTATTACTGCGCTCAATCATTTTCCCCTGTGTGTATGTTACTTTGACTTTGGCTCGTTTGCATTATTTTCTTTGATTTTTTGTTTTGTTTTGGAATGGCGGTCTTTAGCTACTGTGTGATACTAATAGTGTGTGTTTGTGTATGTGGTTTTTTTTACATTGAGAAATGAATGGACGGATATTCACCTTTGGGCAATGTGGCTCCGGTTCGAGGAGGCGAGAACACAGAATCAATGTCTGTACCAAGGTCACGAGTCATGCCGTGACGCCATGCACCCGAACTGTTCAAACGACTGCAAATTATATGTGGCCAAAAGAAAAGAGAAGAAAATAATAAGAAGAAAAAAAAAAACGAAAAAAAATATTACAAAAATGTTAGCACGTATTTGAATTGGTTTTGTTGCCTTGAATTTTTGTTTTTGGCAAAAAAAAAATAAAATCATCACTTCATTTTCTTCTAGGAAAAAATATTGTCTATAACAAAAATCTTAAAAATATTGCGATATCCTAATCGAAAAAAGAGGTGTGCGTGTGTGTGTAATTGAGTCGGAAGAATCGAAGAGGAAAAAAATCGTGTGAAAATCTGTTTCACATATCATCCAGAGAATAAATCTGCAGTCGTAGACTAGCGCGAACAATCAATCGCTGTTTTATTTCGTTCGGGAAATCAGAAAACTGAAGCAACGCCAAACATAATTCGGTCTGAAGGAATTTTCGGTTTTGTTTGTGTGTTACAAAAGGAGTCAGTATATCGAAAACGAAAACGTAAAACGCTGAGAGTATGAAATGAAGCGCAACTCACTGCAGAGCTATTCAGGTTATGGTCATTGACTTCATTAAAAGTGTTTGAGATTGCTATTTAGTTAGAAGCCTGTTTAGTACATATCGCAGCAAAAACAAAAGCAACAGTAAGTAAAACAATCATAATAATCAGCTTATAGAGATAGAGGTGTTTATGCGAAGCCGAGATAGTAATTTCTGCTTTTAACACGTGTGAATGTAAAACGGTAAACTCAACACTCGACAAAGCAACAAACGACAGCTAATTGTTCGGCTAATACACAAAGTGATTGTGTGTATGTGTGTTTGTGATAATGAGGTGAGAATTTTTAATGGACAAGCGCCAAATTCAACAATTAAATGAGAATTTCAAAAAAACAGAGAATTTCATGAATGCATTGTGAATGTTGTTGCAACCACGAACAGAGAGATGAACGAAAAAAAAACACAAATCACAATGAATAATTGGCGGATTGCACAGAAAATTCGGTAATTAAAAAAGAAAACACAAATTTGCAATTTGACATCGGTTAGTAAGACAATTTTCAAATGAAAAGCACTTGAATGAGTGGGTTTGGTTTGTATCAGCGTAGGCAAATTAAATTATAATGATAAAGCATTTTCGTTTTTTTCTTGCGCTGCCAGATCTCCGTTTCGTTACGAACAAAATGAAACCATACGACAACGCATTTGTCATCATAAAAATGGTGGCATCGCATAAAAGAGTGAATTCAATGGATTATTGGTTGTACAAGAAAAATGGTGGTTTAATTGAATTAAAAATTAACAGAAAAAAAAACAATTTGTATTAAGATATTTTCATTTGACTTACATTTCCCTCTTTGTTGTTACGACTGATTCGCTATAGTAAGTATATTGCTTGCTGAGTTTTTTTTTTGAATGTATGTGTGTGTGTGTTTTTTTTTTAATCGGAGGGTTAATTTTGGTTTTTGGTTGGCGGAAAAGAAAGAATAAATATTACGGTATCGGTTAATGCGGTTAGCTTTGGTTTTTCTGGGCGAGTAAGAAAAAAGTAGTGGTTGTTTTTCATTAGTAAGTCAGGTGACCACAAGATTAGTGGAGAAATGTGTGTGTGCGCGCGCAGAAGTCATTCGTCATCGAAAGAGAGAAAAACGCAAAATTTCAGCAAATTGTTTCTTTTTCAAAATGGACAATGGTAATTAAAATTTTCATCAGAGAAGCTCTTGACTCAATGAAAATGACTTCAAGCCGAAAAAAGAAGCTGTAGCCACAACCGAAACAGAAACGAGAAAAAACGAACAAAACAAACGAGAAAAAAAAAGAAACATCGCGTTAATTTGATTGGCAAAAAACGATTTTTACCTAGAGAAGGGGTCGTTTTGCCAGAATGGGCTGTGTGTTTGACGAAAATTATTCAAAAAACGTGCTGATGGAAAATCACTGGTCGGGTCATCTTTTACATTGAGGCGATTGGTTAGTGCACGAACCTGTTGAAGTAAAACCAAGGCAACATATTCAGAGCACAATTATTTTTTTTTCTCGAAAAGAACATCTAAACTGAGTCCACTGCGAACAAAGTCTCTTTTACGCTAACAGCAATTCGTAAACGAACGAGTCAGTGCGACAGTTGGCGTGAGCGAGACAAAGTTTGACAGCAAACAATTTGGTTATATCGGTTTAAATGTTCTTTTATCAAATGGAAGTTAGGGTGCGTGATTTGACTTACGCGTGACAAAAGTGTAGAGAAGAGATTTTCAGCAGTCAAAATTTCAAAACCATCTTCATCATCTTCTTCGCCCGAACTTCCCGAGTCATTTCCTTCGGCCTGTAATTTTTTGAATGGTCGTGTGCTGCGCAAACGATATGTGAATCCAGTCGCTGGTTGATTTGTTTCTGTGTCACTGTCGCGACCGATTGAAGTATGCCGTTGCATACGATGGAAGGGTGAATTGATTGATTCATCCTCTGAATCATTGAAAATTGAGCTAATTTTGCGTGGCCGGCCACTGAAACGACTAAATGCTGTACTTGTACTATGATTCGATTCAGATGGCTCAAGGCTTCCGGCTCGCGGTGTTACAAAACCACCACCCTCAACGGCAATCGGAATAATGAATTCACGTGGACTCTTTTTGATCGGTTGCGATGATGAGTTTGATGTTTGCAGCGATGGTTGCGTTCCAATGGTTGCTGTCGACGCAGTCTGTGTGTCCGATGTGTCAGAGTCATTGGTCGATTGACGCGACAACACCGAACGTTGACTAGATGATGTATTGGCCACGTATCCAACGCGTTGAATTGGGATGTAATGCTCTTTTGGTTTTTGCTGTGTCGACAGTTGCGGCTCTAAGTCTACACCACCACGGGCACCAGATGTCGCAAACACTGGATTATATGTCGGATGATACTGTTGTTGTTGCTCCACATCAGGTCTTTGGAAGAAAGCAAGAGAAAAATTGGGTTAATGTATTTGTTTAGATAAAAGATGATAACTAATTTAAAAAGAAAGTGAAAAATTCTTTGTTGAAAATGATACCTTCCGATTTTGCGACGTGGCAATGTGGCTGACTTCAATGTAATTTCAGCGGATGACACTTTCGGTTGCTCTTCATCAATCATGCCTGGCTCGTTTGCTGCCACCGCTTCATTGAGGGGAAAAAAGTAAACAAAAACCGATTAAGCAAATTACAAACCGACTTTTTTTTTCTTGGTTTCATGAAAGTTTTTATCCACGAAAAACAAAAACCAATTCAAATAAATTTCATATTATTTCAGTGGTGAACATACGTCTTGAACCATAAACGCTAAGCGGTGATTCACGCTCATGCAATCTTGGATCCGGTGGTGTTGAGACATTTCGTGTGGACGATGGTACAACACTTCCAGAGATGCTTCGGCCATTCGCACCGAATGGCACTGGAGGTTTGCGTACACCTATCAATGGACAAAAAGTATTCCATTTAGATTAACAATGAAAATGGCCAATGTATTTATAAAAAAACTTGCCCATGCCACTGAATCGTGGAATAGCATTCCCTATGATTTCACGAGCATTTTTCAATTTTCTTTGTCGCTCACCCTCGTCATGTTTGCTGGACACAGCAACATTTTCCGTTTTGGCACACAGTTGCTCCACTTCGTTGCTCGATTCGATTTTCGCCTGGTTCAGCAATGCTATTGAATTTTCCATCGAACGTCGCGCCTCCTCCAGTGATAGATTTGAATTTTTCGAATCACTTTTGGCCAAATCAACATCTTGACCACTCGAATTGGCGGAAGACAATTCCGTTTTGTTTTTGCTGATGTCGTTCACTGTTTTGTCGCTGCTTTGTTGTGGCAAATTAGTTGGCGGTTTTGATGGTTTTTCGATGAAAGAAGTGGTCGTCGGTTGTGGTGCAGATGTTTTTCGCTCAACATCTTTTTTCACAACGAATTTTTTCGGTTTTTCAACTGGAGCTGTAGCGGCAGCCTCGAAACGTTCAGCTGCTTCCATGATACGTGACTTTCTTCGTTCGGTGCTTGGTTTTGGTTCTTCCGGCACCTTCTCCTCTGGCGGCGCTGGTGGAGCTCGAGCCACCTCACTCAAATCCGTTGTTTTCGTTTTTGCAAACGTTTTTGGCGGTTTTGGTTCACTGGTTTGCGTTTTTTGCAACACTGTTGGCGGTACTTCTTCAATGATTGTGTCGGTGCTGCCTTTGTTTTTGTTCTTTGTCAACTTTTCTTCTTTTTTCACTTCGTCATTCACGACATCGGGCAAAGTGGATGACGACAGTTCGGCCACATTTTTTTCGTTTGGCCCGTCGTTTTGTGCGCTTTCGTCGACATTCATCACTTCGCTGATGGACAATTTTGATTGTGTATTTTTAATTTGTTCGGTTGGTTTATCACGTTTTCGAGCACCGGTCATGGACTCGGTGGAAATGGTATTTTCTGGTTTTCGTTTCACTTGCGCCACCATTGTGGCCGATGGAGTGATTGTTCGCGTTGGTGATGGTGCTAATGCTGCTTCACCGCCAGCCGCAACCATATCAATGATACGTTGTTCAGCTTCTGTGTTTGCAATTTCATTGAGCTCGCGAACCGATCCCACCGACATGCTTCGGGTAACATTTTGTTTGTTCTCAACCTCATGGGGATTCGGAACAACCAACTGCTCGGAAGTAACAGCCGGCGGCGCCAATGATAACAGCACATCCAATCGAACTGGCGTTTGATTTGCCAACTCTTCGGCTAAGTTCAAACAACATGCTGTATAGCTTTCGTTTACCCACCTGAAAATAGAGCAAAAGGATTTTTTAACATTTGAATAGCTGGTAAATTTTCAATGTAAACTTGAGAGCTCAGAAAATCATTATTGAATCTATTCATCAATAATGCAGAACTGAACTTTGAAATTATATTTCAACTTTAGTCAAATTTTGATTGAATACTAAGAGCATTGAATAAGACATCCACATTGATAAAGACCACTCTCAATCGAATTACAATTTAATAGTTCAAAATCCACAAAAATCGTTCAATATTTACCAATGGTTGCAAATTTGTTCGATGGTCGCCCGACGTTTCGGACAAACGGTGAGCATTTCTCGAATGAGTGGCGAAGCATTCGACGGTTTCTTCGGCTCATAATAATCACCCGCACTGATTTGTTTCACCAATCGCTTAAAATTCGATCCATCAAATGGCATGGCACCGTAAACTAACGTATACAATAAAACACCCAACGACCAACAGTCAACTTCTGGCCCTTGATACGGTGTTCCTTTCACAATTTCTGCAATGACATTTTTCAAACTTTATTTCTCAATCGCGGGCGAAAAGAATCAAATTTTTGTTCAACATACCTGGTGAAGCATAAAGCGGTGAACCACAGAATGTGGCCAACAGTCGTTTCTCTTCGAACACATTGGACAAACCAAAGTCGGCAATCTGATTCAATGAAACGGATAAAATGATTTGAAGAAAAAAGTTAGTATAATCAAATAAATCAAATGTTTTGTGGGCTAAGGCAAGAGAAAAAGAACGAATTTCATTCGTTATAAAAATACCACAGACATCAACCATAAAAGTGTTCTTCTGGTTTCTCTTTTTATTGTTGATTGAACGAGAAAAATGCAGAGAAAAAAAGAAACGTTGAATGAAAGTTCACTCACTTTGGCATTGCCATGTTCGTCGAGTAGGATATTTTCTAATTTTAAATCTCGATGGCAGATTTTATGCTTGTGACAATAATACACAGCTGTAGCAATTTGTCGAAAAATTCGTCGTGCTTCGTCTTCCGTTAATACTTTTCGCTCGGATAAGTAATCGTACAGTTCTCCACCGGCCGCAAATTCCATCACAAGCACCATTTTTTCACGATTTTCAAACACTGCACCGGACAAAGGTGAAAGAAAGAACGGAAAATAAATGAATGAACGAAAACACAGTCCCGAAATTGGAATTGCTTATTCAAACAAGTGTCATTGAAAATGGAAAAAAAAATGCGAAGAGAGTTTTACCTTCATAAATGTGAATGATATTTGGATGTTGAACGGAGCTCATAATTTGCACTTCTCGTCGGATGCGCACCAAATCGGCCTCCGTTTCGATTTTACATTTTTTTATCGTTTTAATTGCAACATCTTGACTGGTTTCTTTGTTTATTCCTAATTGCACTTTACCGTAAGTACCTTGACCCAGCTTTTTGATTATGTCGAACCTGTGAATGACAAAGCAAACGGTGATAATTGTCGTTTGTTTTCTGTTTTTATTTTCATTTGTTAAAATTGAAATTCGAGCCGGTGGCTTACCTTTGCCGCAGTTTCTTTCGATGATTATTCATTTTGACTGAGCCAGTATTGCTGATACCACTCATTATGTTATCAATGGATGCGGGCGGCATTTGTGTGACACCGCCTGGCTGTGCTTCGTCTTTGTCTCCAATCACCATTTTGAAATCGTCCTAATGTTACTCAGTTTCCTTCACAAATTTATTGTCCTTTTTTTCTCTTCTTCCCCAGGTCTGATGGACTTCTGTAAATAAAGTACAATTCGTATGACAACCATTTTATCCACACTGAAGTCATCGAGTCAATATCTTTAAAATATTTATATCTATCGGCTGCGTCGTTTCATGATAAATTACAGCCAAATGTCGATATAAATAAACGGCACCGCACACAAATAACCGCTTCAAGACTCTTGAATCAAGAGAATTCGAACACAATGCCAGAAATGCAAACAGAGAAAATGACGAGATCGAAAAGTAAAGCTGAGAGAATGTGATGAGAAAAGCATACAAACAATAACGTACACACCAGCTTGCGCTTGTGTGATTGTCACTGAAGCGACAGCTCAATTTAATTTGAGCTTCAACAACACTTGTTTTCAATTCAAGCACGCAAAATTACAACGTCGCCAAAGCGGAAACAATGTTTCTTTCTTGCACAAAAGTAATGGACGTTTGTAATAGCGGGTATATTGGTGTGCATGTGCTGAGATTTTGTGCAATCTATCGATTTTGAGAGTCAACGAGAAAAGAAATGCCAATTCATGATTGTTGAATAATGCAAGTAAACCATAAAAATTCCCACTTCACAATCGCACACAACCATATTTCGCGCGAGGCTTAGCCTGACGTAACAAATAACAGCGTAACTTGTGGCTACAGCCCCGTAACCGTACACCGTTGCTGTCGTCGAACGACGCCACTGCCGCTGCCGCCGACTGTGTTTCATTGAAATACGAAAAAGGTCCGTGCGAACATATCGAATGTCGAATAGAACGAAAGATAAGAAATCGCAAATCAATGCAAAGGTAAAATTAATCACGTGCAACGCCTTTTAAATATAACAAAAGTGAACGCGAAACAAGAAAAAAAAAACTCAATTCTCGAATGTGTAGGTTTCTTTTGCACTTTATTTCAACCCAATCACTCGAAATTCGAAACGAGTTTTGAATTTATGATTTTATTTTTCTCGCGTTGCGTTTCGTTCTTTTTCTCTTTACAATTGCTTCATTGCAATCCCACCGATTGTGTGTAGTTTTTTTAGTTGATTGATTTGAACGCTTCTAGGAATTTCATCATAATTCAATTCAGCGCAATGTGACGAATTCGACATACGGCGCTCTTGAAATGTATATTAGCTGAAGAGCCAACGACGAAAATCGATTTTAAAAGCGAAATGAGCCACGATATTTGTGTATACGGCTTAGAATTTCATGCGAATGTTTGCGGTCGCTTCACTTGAAATTGAGAATGAGACAGCATAAACGCGAGAACAAGTGCAAGAGCATAAGCAAGAGAAAGACCACGTCAAACATCCACATCAAACAATGCACACTCTTGTTTTTACAACAAGCGTTTTATTGCCAATTTTCATTGTTCATTAAGATTTTCCTCAATTTTTCTTCCGAATAAAACAGCAAACCGCATCAAATGTGAACCACATGAATTATGAAACTGGCCATAAATTTCGACGGTACGTGTTCATTCTATGTGCCATTTAATAGAAAATTCACTGTGTTTTCTTCGTTTTTTCTTTTCAATAATAATCCGAATAGAAAAGCTGAAAGACATTCGTTTTTTTTTGTGCTATTCACTCGTAATATTCAATTCAAAAACATCAAGACATTCATAAATTGATTCTGTTCGTTTCATTTTATTCATCTCTTTCATCTCTTACAAATGTAATCTGGCAGAACGGATTCGTTTGTCATCGTAGCATAAAGCGATTTTTGTGTTGTTCAATAAAAGAGAGACGCTTTCAATGTTAGCCGATTCTTCTAGTTGACGTTGTAGACGTAAAATATCTTCGTGACAAATTGATTCTGAGCATAGAGAAGATAGGTTGAAGCGGCAAGAGAGAGAGAGAGAGAGAGAGGGAGAGAGAGAAAAAGCATTGAAATAATTTCAGAAAGATATTTACTATTCGATACGACTTCATTGATGATATTTCGAGAAACTAGTACATCACACACTAGAAGTCATTGATATTTTCTACTATTTTTCAAAGAAATTCCCATAAACAACCATTAAATATTGCGATATTTTGAAAAGTAGGTTTTCGTCGAAAGAACATCGTAATTTTCTAAACAATTTCAAACTTTGAACATTCATAAAACTGCTTAAGTGCCATTTCGATCACACGAACGACAAAGTTTTATACCCATCGCATCCACTCTATTTTCGATATTCTTCACACACACACACAAAAACGAATATTATCAAAAGTGAAATTTATGAATGAGTTTCATCAATTTTGATCGTCACATAAAGAACAAAACCGAAAAAAAAACTGAGCGCCACTTGAGCACAAAGGACACACCCTCGCCACGAAACGATATGAAAAATGTGAAAACTTGCAAAACTCATATGTATATCGAGTGGAAAACGAAAAGAAAACACATAACGTCGTCGTACCTTGTTATCGTGCAATTTACACAATGGCTTTAAATACTTAAAATCACCTCTGTTTCCATGCAACCGAGAGCCACATTCGTGCATTCATGCAATATTTAACTGAAAATTGAGTAACTTTCTTTCCCTTCTCACGTTCATAATGTGCATTCTCTTCCACTTTCATCGTCAACGTTGTCGTCGTCGTATTCGTTGGCAGCGCGTTTGCTTGCTATGCTCACGCCACATGGACGCAATCACATCGAAGAAAAAACAAAAACACAAGTAAACGTATTTAAAGTTCATAGTTAAAAAGGAAATCTATGAAGAAGAAAAAAAAATCTGAAACGAAAACGATAAAGAAGCAGAAGAGAATCGAGCTATAGAATTGAATCGGAAGCTAATAGCGGCGTAAAAACGTAAAGTGCGAATGGCTCACGTCTTTCACAGTTCAGCTATAAATATACCGATATACTCATACACACGTAGGCTAATTCCTCTCTCTCTCTCTCTCTCTGCTCTCGTTCTCTCCTGTTCACCATTTTCCCGAGCGAATACACAGCACACACACTGGAAATGTTGTATTTACCCATAATACGAACGCATAAACAATTATCGAGTGAGAGATATAGAGAACGAGAGCGAGGAGAAAATGTATCTGTGCTCGCAACTGAAACCAGAATTGAAAGAACGAACGAACGTTACAGATAGAGCCTGGATATTTTTCGCTGGTTGCATGTGATAGTCGTAAAATGCGCGCTCGCGCGCTACTGTCCATTAAATGTAAATGGTATTAAATCGACGTGTTGTTTGGATTTCGAAAATAATAAACGTGATGAAAACGCATAACGGTTCAGCCCGTGCACGGCATTACAAATTGTTGCCGAACGAGCAAGCGATGAGAGAACACACTTGAACTTCAGAGAAAAAGAAACGAACGAATTTGAATCAAGCAATTAAAATTGTTCAAATGGTTTTGTGTTTGAAGGTTCTGTTTATGAATTATAATTAATACCCTTCAAATACATTATACGGTAATTTCGAATGGCTGCTTGATGAAGAAAACGAAGCCTTTTCCACTAGAACTCAAGAGAGATTTATAGAGGTTAAGATTTTTTCTTTCAAACATTTCTTTCCAGCAAAAATAGATGGATGTATTAAGGCTGAAAATTCTCGGTAAATTCGAAAGCATTGATCATTTAACCGCAATGTTAAACTAGACTGAATGCTCAACAAAAACTGATTGAGTTAGTTTCATGTAAACAGATAATAGTCGATTGCTTATTGCTGGTGTAAGAGCATTTTTGGATTTTCACGACTTAGCATTTATATTGAATTTCCAATTTTCATATATGCAAACGGCGTCGGTCGTTTGCTGATGCTAGGCACACACACACGCTGCCTTTCTGCTCATGAAATATTCATAAAAAATTATTTATTCGAATGCATTTGGTAAAAGAAGCCAGAATTTATTCTCGCTCACTCACTCTTACTCACTCTCATTTTCCTTTTCTCTCTCATTTTCTCTCTTCCAATCACCCTCTCATTGGCTCTCTCTTCTGCTTGGTTTGAATTACGTAATACGGTACATGATAGCGTGCAAGTGTGAGAAGGAAGCGAAAAGGATAAAGAATTTTTTTTTCATCCAGAAAAAATACACGGAAATGAAATAAAAACACATCGAATTCAGTACACAGTAAAGCACTGAATGTGGTAGCTCGGAAAAACACGAAAGTACATTCATCATGGCACAGCAATATATTGAACGATAGAGAGAACCAACGAACGAGCGAATGCAGAAAAAAAGCACAGTGTGCAGAATGCAGGCGAGTGCATGCCAATGGCAAAATACAATACAAACATACTTTGGGTTTTCTACGTGAATTCAACGCTATGTGATCTCATGCGAACGTGTTTGATGCGGCAGCTACAAGATAGCATAGACAACTTTTCACATATTTCAGACATAACAACGGATGCCAAAAGTTCACAACCAACCGGAATGAAATCAAAATAACCAGCACTTGCACATACCAGCATACACACACACACACACACACACACACACTCACATTCATGCAGCACCAAGAGACTGAAGAAAATGAAAAGGAAGAAGTTTATCTCAATCTTGAATTCACATTTGGGGTATTGTTCATCGGTTCAGTTGTGCTGCTGCTGCTGCTGCCATATTTTGCCTTGAAACAATTTATCGGAAGAAGTTTGGCTGGATTTTTTGCATCATCACTTGCAATATTACCATAAGAATGATGGAGTTAGCTGTTGTTTGAGGTTGTTCAATGGTAAAAGTCGAATAAAATTACGGACAGCACAAGTGTCACAACCGAATGCAGGTCTTCATTTGTCTTTAAGCACTTTTGTTCATTCTATTTATTTTCAAGTATTTAAGAAATAACAAGCGCCGCACTTCTCATAAATTTTCCTCTTATCATCGTCTTCGCTTGCTTTTGATATCCGACGAAAGCGAAATATGAAAGGAGAAAAACATAAAACACGGTATTAAGAGTGGCGTAGGACGATGATACAACTCGATGATACAACTCGATGAAAAGGATATTGAATTGAACTGAAAGTGGCGGAGAATGAAATTCAACTTGAACAGACTGCTTGAAGATGATGATGATGATGATTCGAGTGTA
Organism: Sitodiplosis mosellana; assembly: GCF_009176505.1. Lineage (NCBI taxonomy): Eukaryota > Metazoa > Arthropoda > Insecta > Diptera > Cecidomyiidae > Sitodiplosis > Sitodiplosis mosellana. The sequence continues at coordinate 9,104,040 of NW_022595246.1, forward strand.
TATCGTCGTTCTAACGGAACCATAATGATAATTACAAGTAAGAGAGCGAGAGAATTGGCATATAACATTTCGATAGAATCACTTTTTATTCTCATCACAACGAGTGCACATTTGATTGAAATGATTGATCTTACCGTCCTTGGCTGTGCGAATGAATGAAAAAGCAGAAGTTCAAAATAGTTCCGTTTTCTCTCTAAATCCGCATATTCAATCACTTATTAACTTATATCATGCTATCATCAATGTCACATTTTTTTTTAAATGAGTGTATATAAATATTAACATGAAAAATTCTTTCACAACACTTGAGCCAATAAATCGACTTTGACGTTGATGTTTTTTTTTCTCTACTTCTCTTGTGTGTGTTCTCGTTCGCTTTCTCACAGCGCAGCTGTATTGATTGGTGCAAATGTGTTCGTGAACTTTGAATCTGCGAGCGAGATGTTGCTATATTCGTTGATTTGGCGTAGAAAACGAAAATTGTGCGAGCGAAGAAAAAAAGTAGGAAGTGAAATTAAAATGGCGGATACTTTTTCATTCTATCTCTGCTGTCCACCCAATGCACACAAAAAAAACGAATCGTTACGCTTGCCATTCAATTCACTTGTATATAGCACACATAAATCTCGATGTAACTTCATCGATAATCACACCTTTTCACCATATTCACACTTGAAACATACAGATTTTCCACTGCATTTTTTTTATTGCATCCCGTTTTCTCCCGTTGCTTTTGTTGTTGCGCACTTCTCGAATCTTCTTTTGCACAGAGCATCAATCCTGGATGTGAAACAAATGCAAATCCGAATTCAATCAGATCAACAAATAATCTCGGTTTGTTAAATGAATATGCATATTCGAAGAAATAATGCACTTTTTAACCAATGAAAAAAAAAAACTTTTTCTCTCTTCTTCGAACCGATTGCAAACGCTTATAAAAGAACAGTTTAGTTTCAACTGAAAACGTCTCTTTGATTCGTGATTCGGACTGTTGAGAAACTGATTCGTCGACGTTGATCGTAAGCAGTAGCAGCACCAACGAACCGAAAACCTCCGTACATACAACATTATTTTGCTCGTAAAATCTGAAATTCGATCGAATGTGCGCGTGCTCCTGCTCATTGTATAGACTTAAAATAGATTTTATTTCTCTCATTCAGACGTTTTCGTTGGGTTTATTTTTCTCTTCTTGTTGTTGTTTCACTCGTATGGCATAACGACGAACTCTCGCTCTTTTTTACGGAACGTGTGTCTACTGCAATCCCGTCGACGACTAACGATTGTTCGGTAATTTTCTCTCATAAACCATACATTTATTTAGATTTTTTTTTCTCTTCTGGTGTATGTGTGTGTTCGATCGATTCTCGAGCATCACAGCAAACCGATCGTTATTTAAGATGTCGGGCAGCGCGTAACGATCGTTTCAGTTTGTAGCGTGTAACAAATTTCGGAAAATTTAGAACCGTTCTCTTTCTCTATCGCGCGACCACATTCGAAGAAAAAAAATTGGATAAATATTTTGGTTTGCGCATGTGCACAACTCATACGGCTTTGATTTTACATTAAAATGTGTCCGAAGTGCGATTTTTTTTGTTTTCTGTTCAACCACATTACCACTCGCTGCCATGTCGTTCGTAAATAATACTAAACCAATCGACCATAAAACCGTGATTCAAACGGAGGGCAACAGAAACAAATTGTGAAAAATATACGACGTTTTAATTGCAGCTATTTTGCAAAAGCGGTCGAATGGCTCGGCCTACGAATGTCTCAGCCCCAACGGAATGAATGAATTTTTTCTTTCTCTCTCTCTCTCTCTCTCTCTCTCTCTCTCTATGTCATTACTTTTGCGGAAAAAGCACACATACATATCACTTGCGTGCACTTGCAAAACAATTCAAAACGGTCTAGTTGATCGCGTCTATTGCTCTTTTTGTTACGTTCTTGGCGCATATAATTAATTCAGACATAATTAAATTTTGAATGGCTTTTTACTGTATCTATCATGTTTGTTAAATCGTTAGCCATGCATCAAGTCTCACAACTAATTTTACAGTTGCAATATTGAAATGAGAAGAGTGACTGCCGCTGCTACACAAATCCAAAATGTAAAACATCGTCAAAAGTCATCATCGATTTGGGTGTGCTAATATTAATCGATTTATGTGTATGTGTTATTCAAGCAATTTTCCAATTTTCGCTCGACGCAAGCTTTCCGAATGCATTCGTTCGAATTGAAGGATTCGGAGAGTGGCACTTGGAACAGCAATTCAAATTTAAATAAATTTGATACATCATATGAGTGGTACTTTAACTTTGCAAATGAAATCAATCGAAATGGAAATCTGGCATTACAGTACAATGTAAATCCGTTGCGAGAGTGCGAATGGGCGAGCGAGTGTTCATGTTCATAATATTCTGTATTCAATGTTGGATGTTAAAAGACTCTCGATGACATTCGCACAATGCAGCACACAGCATTAGCATTTGCAAATTGTGTTGGATGAATATGGATATAATATTATCCAACATCCTACACACTAATTCATTTTGAATGTGCTTCGCTTTCGGTGCCGGAATCTTCGCTATTCATATTATTTAATTCGTAAATTCATGTTTTGAGTCAGCTGACAAATATTGCGCTACCACAAACGCTTGAAATTTTCTCTTGATAGACGCCACTGCGAAAATCCCTGAACTCTTGATTGCTCGCTCACACATTCGCTTCGTCGCCTATGACTACGTCTCATCAAAAGAGAAAAATCGCTATAAATTGTTTTCAATTCGCTATCTCGTGATTATTTTGATGAAATTATGTGTTTGGCAAGCGCAAAAATTGACGACCGAATAGACAAAATATACTCGAGAATTTGTTATTTCTAAAATGCCACCGCCGTCGTCTTCGACGTCTTCTTTCTCTTCGTTGTCTCCGTATATACGGCGCGCAAAAACACGCAGCAAAAATGTCGTAAACGATCAAAAATACACCCCATCAACATTATACTAGACAGTATTATTTACATAGTTATCTTTTATTGTGTGATGCGCAAAAAAATGGTTGGTTCGCGCAAAGCGAATGAGAATTCTCTGGGGAAAAGTTTTTTAATTTTATTTTGTATTGATTGAGCCCAGAGAGAAAGGAAGAAGTAGCGAGAGAGAGAGAGAGAGAGAGAGAGAGAGAGAGCGAGAGAGAATAGTCTGCATCTGGTGTAAAATAGAGTGAAATGTTAGTTTTAATAGATAAATTAACTCGAAATTCATTTACCGCATCCATCTACACTCAGCTGCATGTGCAAGTGCCTGTACATTCACTGAATCACGAACACACACACACACATATACACACTCACTTATGTAGTTAGCGGTTGCGTCCGTTTTGCATATCATGTTTTTTTTATTCTCTTTCTCTCTCTTTCGTTTCAGTTTTCCGGGTGAGCACATGAAATTGCATTTCCCGGTATAAAATCAAATGAAAACGTTGATCTATGAATAGCAAATGAGTTTTAGATTGAAAGCGTGAGCGAATGAGTAAGCGAGAATGAATTTCCACGGCACAGCCAAAATGGCATTTTCCGTGGTTTGACTCTGGCACATTTTGATACAAACTTAATTTAAAAATCCAAATGGATTCCACTGGATCATATCATTTTTTTTTTCATTCGACATTTCGTTATTATAGATAGAAAATGACCATCTGCCGCTCGTGTTTCACCGCCCTGAATAACCGAGACTTATCAACAACAACAACAGCAGCAGCGAAAAAAAGAGGACTCATTCCTAAATAGAATATCAAATCGTGATAAAATCGTGTCGAGGCAACGAAATTTTTTTCTCTTCTCGTATTCCGCTATTTCAGTGACACATTTTTTTTTCTTCACGATAAAAAAGAATTCACTTTCATCTTTCGGAGCTAAATAAAAAAAATCTGTTTTTGATATTAGTATAGAAAGTGACGCCAGCTTCGTGCTTTTCTCACTTTGCTTACAAACTTTTTCTTCGTTTCAAATATTTCAGTGTCGCTGAGAAAAGAAGAAAAAATAACACATTTTTAATAGAAAAACATTCAATTCAACACATTGAGCGGCAAACAGAACGCCCGCCGCGAAACGCTTTCATTGTATAACTCGGAGCATTCTTTTGAATTGTCATTGGTGTTTGCCTGAACGAATTTCTGTCTCGCTCAATCCGTCCCCTCTAGAGCTCCCATGATGTTCCGATGAACGACTTGAACACGGTACACATTTAGATGCCGTTTTTTTCTCTTTCTCTCTCTCTCTCTCTCTCTCTCTCTCTCTCTCTCTCGTCGAGGGGTATAAAAATAAAAATCACACCAAACTAAATGGCTTTGATATTAATTTGCGTGGAATTTCGAATATTTACATTTTATTTTTACAATTTGATTGCAAAAAAAGCAGCCGCTCTTGTTTTTTCTTCATTAAATCAGTACCAGTCAGTCGAATGCATGGCAAAGTCACAAAATGTGCACATCTCTTTCGATGTTTTCGGCTTCGTGTGTTGCAATTCTCGGTACGGCATCTTTAAAAAAAAAACATTGAATTTTGACTCTTCGGCGAAAAAATCGTGAGTTTTTCTAGTTGAGGAAAACTATTTCCGAATTTTCATCGAACCGAAAAAAAAGCAGCCATCACAACGAAATGTGAATCGAATTGGAAAATTGGGCCAAACTCGGAGCATGTATTTGTGTCGTCATTTGAACGCCGTCGGAAATAAAGTTGTCATCGGTGCGAATGGCCCGTTTATCATATGCATCATTATTTTCGTTGTCATATAACGATGGAAAATATTGCGCGCGGTGATTCATAATTCATGCAAATCCAACATTTATTTTTCATTGTTTAGCGTCGTTTTGTGGTGTGCTTGTGTGTGTTTGCTGTGAGCGTGAACTTCGCTCTCTGCGAAATAAATAAACATTTAACGAACAGAGCAGAGTCAAGACGAGTAACATGTTCTACACATGTAAAATATTTCTGCCATTTATTTTATTTGCGGTTGACCCAAATCACGGAATTTTCGTTCGTTCGCTGATCAATTATCGAATTTCATATTTTGCGTGTTCATAGTGTGAAGAAACTAATACTCCTCTCTAATCGATACACTTTTTGACAATGGCAAAATCGTTCATCGAATGTCACGTAACAGGCGTTGCGTGTCAATATGCACGCGTAATATGGCTGAAAATGGATTTGACCTGTTCACTTTGAAATGTCAGTGACATTTGAGCTCGAAAAATGGCAGTGTGTTCCGTGTGAAAGAGTTGAAGGCGGCAGGAATTTATGCGAAACATTTATTGCGAAAGTCAGCTGTTTGCACTTACATTGTAAATAAACAATGCTCCGGAGATGAAAGAGACAAATAGAGAAAGAGAGAAAGAGAGAGAGAGAGAGAGAGATCCCAAACGCATTAAATTCGCAAAGTACATTCTCAAAGAAGCATTACTGTTGTGCAAGAGGCCATTGAGAAGAGCGCACGAGATGTTAAGTTATGAGGCACTCGCTTGCGTGTGTGTATGTGCGTTGAGTCATCGTATCGTGAAGTTATACCGAATTTGGAACAGCGAACAAACGAACGAGTAAGCGAGCGACTAACATCACACGATGTTAGTGTCACACATTGCAGATGGAAACGATGCCATTCCATGTCATAAATTAAAAAAGCGAAATGTGAGATGTGAGCTTCCATCTTCTAGCAAGCGTGCATGCATGAATGTGCAAAGTGTATACGCTGACTGAATTGAAATGGTAAGTTTGTGCGAATCGCTTCACAATTACAAGCACACATAATATTCATATTCGAGGCGCGCTGACAACAACAACAAAAATCTATGTAGCGAACTTACCAAGCCAAAGTCGCTTTTGCTCCCACACACAGATTTATTTAGTGTGTGTGTGTACAGTTTTGAATGCTGCTTTGAATTCGCTGAATTTTATTTGGAGCGAGATACACATTTGTTTCTCTTTTATTTCAGTTCGATTTAGTTGTTTTTTTCATTCACTTCCTTTTCAATCAACAGAATTGTTTTGGATTTTCTGTTCTGTTAATAATCAAAAGGTAAATAAAGAATGTGCGTTAACGCAACCGAATTGAGAGCATTAATTTCCATTAGCCACATTATCTCGGTGGAATCCTCAGCGTACACAATATTAGGTTACTTACTTTTCTCTCTCACTCTCTCTCTCTCTCCAGAATATTAACTTTTGCTACATTTTCATTGTGTATGCGTACGATTTGTATATCCGATTGCTCGTTTACACGGACAAATTCTTGGGTGTGAATTGCCTCCATTACAACGACGAAACGTGGCTTCGCTACTTCATTAAATGCGAATGCTTTAAATCGCAACAAAAAAAAACACAACCAATCAATAAAATCCAGACGTTGCTTTCGTTTCTTTACTGCTCCACATCAGAAGAAATTGCGTATAATCAAGTAATACTATTCGCTTACGAATCATTTAATTTGAATTTAAAATCAGCGAGCGAATTTCTTCCGATATTCACCAGCGTCCGAATGGCAATAATGTCGAATGACCGATGTATTAGCGAAGAGATTTTGCTCTGACATTCAAATGAAAAGAGAAAGAAGAAGGCAAAAGAAAGAATAGAATATTTCACCCACTTGGCAGAGGACGTCCGATTTAATGGAGCAGAAGTTGAGAAATGGTTGGTTTAATCGAGAACAAGCAATCATCAATATTCTTTATTATCATCAAAATGTCATAAGCAGTTCTCTCGCGGGCGCGCGACTTTGGAATTTTCGTTGCAATTTTTGCAACTGTGATTCGACAAGAATGTGACAGAGACAAAAATAGAAATCACATTTCAACACCAGCAGCAGCGGTTGACACAGCGAACGAATGAGCGAAAGAGAAAAATCTCACAATTAATTACATCGAGAAATAGAGGCCAGCCACACCGCAGCAACCGATAGTAAGTAAAATAAGAGTCAAGACCAGAGGCGCTTACACACGGCACAAAATCCCTGTAAATCTCGTTCCTGAGTCATCGCCACATCTTTTCAGTAACAATTACGTCATTGTTAAATACACATGAATCGAATTCGGTATACACATACACACGATTATCTATGAGCTCAGCCAAGCCAAACGAAACGGCCAGGCGATGTGCTTTGTTCACGGTAAACGAGGTTGAAAACCGTATATCGTACACACACAGAGATAGAGAGAGAGAGAGAGAGAGAGAGAGAGAGAGAGAGAGAGA
>NW_022595246.1:9111287-9176259 GCF_009176505.1 Sitodiplosis mosellana
AGAGAGAGAGAGAGAGAGAGAGAGAGAGAGAGAGAGAGAGACAACGATCTGGTATAAACCGAGCCAGAGACCCACGTATACACAAAATGCTAGAGACAAATATGTAGATGTAGGCTCCACAATGTGCATCCGATCTGAATGACTGTTCGATGTTGTATATAGATTTTTGTGTGTTTCATATTTGTTCGTGACGAATTTTTGCTGCTCATTTGGCAAAAGTAGCCTGTACTGCTGTTGCTACTTTGTCGGTCGACCTGCTAATGAACAAATCCACTAGGCACACACGCTGATAATCCCCATGGCATTTGTAATGATTGAACAGGAACAATAAAAATTATCACTCATTATTATTATTATCATCGTTCAGATATCGGGTCGGTATGTTTTTGTTCTGACTACGTTTACCTATCAGATTAAACAGCCAGAGAAAATATTGGATAGCAAAGCGTTTAAACAAACACGAACGTGTATCGAATAATATGGTATTTGAAACGGTATTTAATTTACAAACACACCAAATTGGCGAGTGTGTCTGTGTGTATATGAAATCGCATCGACGGCAGCTGCCTTTCAAATAGAAAGAAAAAAAGACAATTCTATTTAACATTCATTACGTCACCGAGTTTGTTTCAAGTGGGTGCTGCATACGGAACACACCAATTTCTGAATATCATTAGTCTTCTGATCGTTCATATTTATATAAAAAAAAATTCTATCTCTCTCTGTTCGATTGGGCATTGTTCGTGGCATCGTACCAATTTTCAAGTCATCACAGATCAACAGCCGACACTTGGAATTCGTCGCGCATGCATTCGAACGGGCTTAGTGACGAAGTGAACAATGGCATAAATTGTATTCATTGGCATGGCCACTGAAATGCGAGCAAGACAGAGAGAGGATTGGTGATTCGTAGACAAAATGGGAAAAAATCACTCGATTCAAACCATAAAGATGTCAACATAAATTGGTTTCTCAGTCGCACGCATTTACATTCATTGTCACATTTTGTTCTTCAAATTCGATTGTCGTAGGCGCGTTATATACCTTTTTGATGCTTTTCACCGTATTCGTCAAGTTAAATTTTCGTGAATCTTCTGCAGATCACCACGAAATTTCCACGAATCATTGTTTGATTCATGGCGAAATCGAAAACCTGACTAATGCGTGATTTATGTGTCACGAGACAATTTCGGGTGTTCAATTTTATCAACACTCAAGTTTAAAGTCGCATTTTATTCTGTCGCTTTATTTTTCTCTTCGAACGGTAGGCTCAAAAGAACATTTGTTTTCTCTAAAGACCATTTCTCAAAATGGAATTTGTTAAGAATCACAAAACTATTCAGTGAGTCTGTAAAATGGAACAGAAGAAAATAGAATAGAAATCAGCCGTCTCGCACACAGGAGCGTTTAGTTATACGTACACCGTTAGTGAAAACGAGAAAAAAAAACGTTTGGTTGTTATTCACACGAATGCGATACGCGTATTTTTGTCTGTCTGAAAAGAAACGACAGAGAAGATGACACGCCAAACATTCGGCAGTCGAATCTGCTTAATCTCAACCATTCCTCCAGTGTATGCGAGAGTAGTTTCTCTGTCTAATTATAGCGCACACGGACCTTTTTTTTCACAAAGCTCACACACAAATGACGACAATTTTTTAAACGCATCAAAATATTTCGTCTGTTGTCTTTTTTTTCGGGCCCCGCGAATACAGTATATGTATGTGCACGCGCGCGAGAACGTGAGTGAGTGAGTGAATAACCCGTATTTCTATTTTGATGGTCTGTGTAATGTATACCTTGTTCAGTTATTTATGGGCAAGGGAAAAATCGTGACTCTATTCTTTTCGGTTCACTTGTAATTGTAGCTCACGCTTCTCTCTCTCTCTCTCTCTCTCTCTCTCTCTCTCTCTCTCTCGCTCTCTCTCTCTCTTTCTCCTGTCATTTGTTTTCAATGCAAAAGGCGTCGGAATTTCGGAAAGAATGCGTATGTTGTCAATTTCAAAACCGAAAACCAATGTTCCAATGCAGCAAGAATATTGGCGTCGAAGCAAGAATATTTCAAACTCTCAGTCACTTTCATTTGTCTACGATGGATTCAATGAACTTTGACACGATAACCCGCAACTAAAAGAACAACTAGCAATGTAATTGTTGTCCCATTTTAACCACCAATTGCAAGCAGTAAGGAAAAAAGTCCAATTGGAATAAAAAAAATGGATTGTCTTATTAGCAATTGTATACATACGCACCCGCAAAGAAAAAATTACGCACAAAACCGTAAAATCACAACCAATTGTATTCTGACAAACAACTTTCATTCGGCGGCCCAAAAATCAATTATCGTTAAACATAAAAAGGCCGATGGAGAAAAAAAAATGATTTAAATCAATTTTTGTGACCTTTATTTCGTTCACTGACTCAAGAAAAAAAAACGCACTCACACAAACACAAAAATGAATGAAACAACCACAGCCGAATTTATTTCTAATCAATCAAAAACAATAATACAGAAGAAAGCCGACTTCGAATATATATATTTTTTTAATACGTACGGTTCGAATTGATATCAATAATTTTCAAACGCACTTGAATTAAATTTCGATCTTGTCTTCGTCGCGAATCCGTTTTTTCGCCTTCTTTTTTCTCAACTTCAATATTTTTGTTTTCTAACAACACTAAATTTTGGTATTATTTGTCAAATGCACCACATTTCCCGAAAAATATTTGCGTAATTAGCAAAATTTTCACACTTTTTGGACGTTTTGTTGATTTGTTTTTTGGTGGTCATGAAGTCATCGACGATTAATCAGGGAACAATCGCACAGACCACAAACGTTCTGTTCCACATTTTTCGTCTCACTGTCGCGGTGTTGCGTGCGACGAGCACTCACTATGCCGTAAACCGCTCAAACTGAACGAACACACAGTTCTGTGGTGTTTTTTTTCTTTCTTCCTATCTGGTAGTTAAAATACACATAAAACTACGCCTCAATACACACTCCATTGTCTTTGGTATCGGTCTAACTGTGCCTGTGTTGGTATGTTAGGTATGGTGTGTATGGTGTGTATGGCGTATATGTGCGTGCATGAGCATGTATGTAAATGTCATAGAAATACGTATTCCGCCATATTCCCCATTCTCAATACACTCTCACGTATCGTCTGTCTGGCTGTGTGTTTGTTTTGCTTTTTTTCGTCATTGTCGACGTCTTCGTAATATTTCGCCTCTTTTGTCGTTCCCAATCAATGAAGATAAGAATGTCATTTGATTCTAATTTTACCATCAATTACTCGAATTAATTTTCTTTTAATTGCCCATGATAAAACTTTGTGTTTTTTACCGCATCGTTCAATTTTTTAATACAATGTTTTGTTTACATTCAACGTCTTCAACCCATTCAATTGTGCAACATTACGAAATGTCAACCGTTAAGTCTCGTTCAGACGCTCAAGTTTTTTTTTGTATGTTATGAAAAAATACGTAATGTTTATGTGTGGAAATTACGTTACTTCATTGATTTTGTTATCAATGAATTTGAAATGTGCTCATTCAAAATCACATCACGTTCGTTGAATGAGTCGATGAATGAATGATGCGTTGAAATTTTAAAACCATCAAAAAAAAAATTGGGTCGTTTTTCATTTCGATAAATTGCAAGTGTTGGAATTCCAAATGAAGCATGGTAAAATGATGACAAGTGTTGGATTCGACGCAGTGGCGCGACAGTTCATTTGTTGCTCTCTCTCATTGAATGTCAAGCGTGGGCAAAGCATTCGTTTCGTTGATAAGAGTTGTGTATTGAAAAACTTTGACTTCGCATCAGACGGGATTTCATGTTGAATTGCATCGACCGTTTTGCGCTTCGCATTCGCACAGTTGAAATATGTATGAGCGTCGGTGAGAGCTGCTTGTGAACAGAAGACAAACGCTCGTACTGTTACCCCACACACGTCACGACGAGCTTTACTACTAACGCTTCGGAATGAGTGTAGCTTTGTGTTGTGCCGTGCGTTCGCATGTGACCAATGCGCGAGCGATGTACAACACGAAGGTGTCATGCCAATTTTCTTTATGGATTTTCTCCAGTTCTCCAGTCTACAGCCATGATTTGATACAAACTGACAGAAACACCATTCGATACCACTCACACACGACACCAATTTTTTTTTTTACTTTTCATTTAATTTTAACAACAAGATAAAAAAGAATAATTTCGGAATAAAAAAAAAATTAAAAAGAAATGTAAGGACTCAATCCAACGACCAAATCGAGAAAGTGTAGTGAAAAAAGAATGAATCATAAAGTAAAAGTTTGGAGTTTTGTTTGAAATCGTGTCGAGTGCCAATTATTCGATGGGAAAATGTAGAAAAATTCGCATCGAATCGATAATGGGACAAGGCAAAAGACTCAATTATATGTGTATTTTTCTACGTTAAAAAGTAAATTTAAACGAAAAAAAAAGCGGAAATTTTCAATTCGAGAATTGACGCAACGGCAAAACAAAACATCCATTTAATACGCATTTAAACACATTGTGGTTTGGGTGCGTAAAGAAAAAGTGAAACCAAATACAAAAATACATATAGTCTGCGACAAGAAAACGGAGGCAAATGCCGTTTTAGTGTAACCAAAAAGTGCAAGTACAGAAACCAACAAAATTATTATGTTTTTTATTCGTGTCCGTTCCCATTATGTTAATCAAGCTGATGTGGAAAAGGTACCACTAACATTCACATACATCCACATTTACTCTTACTCTTTGTCTTTCTCTGTCAATGTTTTTGATTTCAACATGCCGTTTGTTTCTTCATCATCTGTAATTGAATTTTGCTATCTCGACTCTTCTCTCTAGTTGAATTGTCCATTTCAAGTATGTAAGTTATTGTGGAGCGAAAAGGATTGCTTTTGCAATTGCGAGTCAAGTGCAATCAGTAAAACTAAACATTGTAAAGATTAGAAACGAATACAAATAAAGTCAATAGAAGTCCTTCATGTCAAACACAAAACACAACACATCACACATTCACACACACACACACGTCATTCGATATAAATCGAAAGTTTTGCAATGTAATTAAGTGAAAGCGTCCTCTTTATTCGACAGATAATGAAGTTACTTTTGTTCACACACACACACACACACACACACACACAATTCGGATATGAACGGTTGAATGGAACGAGTCACTTTGGATTTGATTTCATTTTGTTGGTTGCTTCCGATTTCAACTTGAAAGTACATGCTATCGTTAGTGTTCGTATGTCTCGCATGCACTTAAGACCTTAATTTGATTTGATCTGCTGTTTCGTACATGCTTTTTTGCCATTCCGGTTCAAGGCCATTAAAAAAAAACCGAAATCTTTTATTCATTACACGGACGTCCATTTCGATTTTTATGCGAACTATTCCATCGATTTTTATCTTTGACGCTACTCAATCTGACGAAAGAGCAATCGAAACAGACAGAGAAAAAAAAACCATACACAAAACAAGTAGTATGAAATTGTAACATGTAAAACATGCCTAATGGAAAGAGAAGTGAAGCCAAGTCAATGTTTGTGTTACAACAGTTCATTTATATCATCGTTGGTTAGCTTCAACAGCAAGGCGTCTAAGACGGCGGATAAATTGAGTATTCTATAATGATGATGATGATAACGGTTTTTACGTTGAATGTCAGCTTTTTATATACTCAACTAGAAATAGAATGGATGTATATGGTGAAGGAGGAGAATCAGCTTCTGAATGCACACGTGAAGACCAAAGCCCACGCGTGACTCGAATTATGTGTGGAAATACACAGCTCTTTAGCGTTTGAAAATCAAAACGATCCGCACGCATTTTTTGTTATCGTCGTCGTCGTTGTTGTTGTTGTTGTTGTTGTTATTGTCCTCTTTTTCAGTACTCACTCTCTCCATGTCACGATATATAAAAGCAGCACGCTAGAGTGCTATCAATCAAGCGAAATAATGTGAGGATTCCAATTATTTTCCTTTCTTCGTTTGTCATGAATCGTTGGTTCGTTTGGGTCTTCTGCTTGCAAATTGATTTATCGGAAAACAGTTGCTAGGAAAATATGTCTTGCATTCAGTAGCAGCGTCAGAAGCATCATCAGCAGCATCTATACGCAGTGGACCATATTTGCCGAATGCGCTCAACTGTTCATTGGAAAAATCGAACGAATTTCATGTCATTTACCATTTCGATGCAAGCAAAATAAAGATTTTTTTTTCATTGGCCATAGGAGAAAGATAACAACGAGAATATCCTTAGACGAGATATTCTTGACCCAGTTTTCGGTTCATTTTACGCCAGATGCTTTTCAAGCCAAAACAATTTTTATTTCACTTCAGATGACAATATTGGGCATTGTTATGAAATCTTGATCACACAATAAAGTTCATAATTTTTCCACTATTTTGGAGTAAAAAGTTTTCCCCTTGAACGTATTATAGCCACAGCGCGGCCAAATGTCGTTTCTCACATCGTGCGACGGTTTTGTGAACGGTGAGGGCTCAATTCACAAAATCCCAATAATGTTTAATGAACATCGCCTAAATTGCTCCCACACCCAACATCCCGTGCGCAAAATATGATGTGAGCGAACGAACGAACGAGCGACCGACACCGAGTGCATTACCGTTTTGCGTGGTTGTTGTATCACGACTTTTGACATTTTACAAAATGGAATTTTGTACATAAATTTGCATGCGTACACTTTCTTTGCCTGATTGTTCATTCGTTCGCTCGTTTGTTCCCTTACCACTTTCACCTAATGGAAAATTACATTGCGAGTATGCTTTTTGATGGCCTGCAAGTAAATGAATTTATTTATTCGAGTTGATATATGACATTAGTAACCGAGTTTCATATGCATGCTCTCCTTTTTTTGCTGTGCAAAACGATTTTTCCCAGCCATTTCCATCATGGAAATTAGTCGAGTCATTACACCGTTTGAATTGAACCAAAATCAAATTATTACTCACTCACTCGCTCGCTCTTTGTCTATTCATGGCTCTGTGTGAGTCGATGTCTGTGTCTCTTGCCATTCTGAATAAATTAGTTATCCAGTTATTTATGCTTGTTCAACACTAATTCTCTGAAATCGTCAACAACGGAAACATGATGAAAACGATTTTTATGCGATGAGCGTCACCATTCCAATTCAATTTGGTCGTTTAAACGCTTCAAACGATCAGGATGCCCTTTGTGTAGGATCGAAATTTGTTGCGCCATGAATTTTGTCAAAGTTGAAAAGCTTCTTTGTATCGTTGCCATTGCCGCGGTCGTCGTCGTCACATATGCGGTACAGAGTGAGTGCATAACAATCGAGTGAAGGGTGTAACGAACTCTGAAGAGTAATAACGAGACATTCATTTAACTTCATTTGCATTTCCCCAATGGCCGACAGTGACATTTGCTCCAACGGTATCCACAATACTTGTATCAAATTCCATGATGAGTTTCGATTACAAAAGCTTCTGTTGTGGTGGTGGTGATGGTGGAAAAGAAAGAGATTCATGTAAGGAATAAAAAATATATGAACAAGCAATGGCTTCCCTCATCTTTTCTTGCGGATTATATGAGATTGCTTTTGTCATAACAACGAATTTTCAGTATCGCTTACACAAACATTGCGAATGTAAGGCATTTTACAGTTTGTCGTTCCTCCATTAATATTTCAGCGTATTCTGAATTTCGCCCACGACCTCTCTCGTTAACCTTTGAACGAAGAGAAGCATAAACCAACCACCTGAATTATTTTAAAAGGCGCAGGATTTATTCGAAAACATTGGCCCACGCATAATTTGTACCATTTAATATATCTGTTTTCCATTTGCCTAGCCAAATGCACAAAGCACATAAATGTTGAAACGCCTCGCAATTTATAAATTTTTCTTCTCACTGTATTTCCAGGGGAAATCATAAATATATACATGGAATCGAGTGTACTGCAATGATTTAACTCCGCTGGCATTCGTACATCCATTTCATATCAAACAAATCTCTTTCTCATAAATAATTCCACTTGTTTGAAAGGAATGTTGTGTTTTCCCTATGTCTGTTCCATGTTGACAGGATAGCTTTTCAATTAAATTTCATCTTTTGCTTGTGATGACATAAGCACACTTGTTACTTGAACCTTTTTCCAATCAGAATCGCCCTTTTTTGTACAGGCGCAACACCAAAGTGCTACGAGTACGGTATAGAATGGAAACAAAAACAAGCTAATGTCGTTCGTGTACCTTTCAATTGATGCCATTTACTATCATCGCTGCTTCAATCAAGTTTAATTTACATGAAAAGCAACAACCGATCGAGTGGAAGAAATATTTTTTTTAAAAAACAGAACACTTCAAAGGGAATAGTATGGGAGATGGGATTGGGAGAGTGAGCGAGAGATAAAATTCTGTATCCAAATCCTTTTCAGTGGAATCATTTTTCTCTCGCTTCCTCTCTCATTAATGTTATCAGAAACTGTGAGTAATTTCTTCTCATGTAGTTTGTGCAGCATCTGCCCTATTCAACAATAGTCGGGATAAGGTCTTATATAACAATCAGGCGTTCGCACGAGTGCTCATCAAATAGAGCTCGTAAACGAAAGAAACTCATTATTTGGAGCGGCACAGAGAGAAAGAAAAAAATACCGAGTACCAACAGCAGCGAATCGCCGAGTGTGTACTCAATTTTCCCATCATCAGCATTCGTTGTGTGATATTCGTCAGTGCAACATTCACGTCGCTCGCTTCAACTCTTCTTCGGTTCGCTTATAGTTTGTGTGTGTATGTGTGTGCTTATTCATCTCCAGTGTTAATCCAATTTTCGGTAGAATCTCAAGAAAATTTGTATTTAACCAATTTTTCGTTACCAACTCAAGGACTCTGTTTTGTTGGTGGTGGCGGTGGCGTGTGTAATTTCAACGGTTCCAATGTGCTTATAAAGTTTAATTCATTTGATGATAACTGTAAACATAGCAATACTAACAAATGCTACACATTCACTGCGTTTAATTTTGTTTACGAGCAGCCGTTTTAAAACCACAAGCAAATCAGATTTAAGCTTGTCATTTTGGCACTGTTTCTTCTGACCTGTGAACAAAGTGAAATTTATTGCGACATATGAACACCAAATGCATTAACTCATTCAAGGATTTTCATTGGCATAAATGGAAAATGTGTTTTTTTTTCGGTTGCGACGTAAATCGGCCAAATTTTTGTTATGAAACCATTAGAATGGCCACAGAATGCTATTTTTGTTCACCGGATTGAAATGACGTGCGAATTTAAATACGTTCAAACTTGCTTCAAGGCAAAAAAGTTCAACAAGTTGAATCGCATCGCAACGCAACGCAGAATTATTGGAGGAAATAACACCCTCTACGTCACTTCAAGCACATTGCTGTGCCATGGTTTGCACGATAAAACCAAAAATTGCACGACAGGTGCCAAGGTGTTGCAAAAAACATGTTAAATGAACAAATTCCAAAAGCATTAAAACTTACTTTTCAAACTCGTGGAGAAATTTCATTGTTGCTTTTGTTGTCGATCGTCGAACAAAAAGCGTTGCACTATTCTTGAACGTTAAATCAATTGGAATCGAAAAATTAAAAAAAAACTATTTTCCAAACATTTCACAAATATTAAGACTTTTCTCCGTCGTATCGATCGGAAACGATGACGTATTTTATCTCATTTTAAATTATTTTCATCTCGTTCGCGTACCGTAAATAATAAATGTTACCATTTGCTTGCTTTGTAGGTCTAACGAAGTGATTGAATGCCTATAGAGTAGAATTCATATTTATGCATCCGTTTGCTGATTTTACAAAGCCAAAACAAAAATAAATCAAGTATTTTTACTACTTTGAATACAAGTATATCAAGTTGTTATCATAAGAATTCATAAATTATAATTGAGCCGTATTTGAACCAGGGGAATTGATACCACCTATCCAAATAAACAATAATATATTTCCAAATTACTTGAAACGCATAATGAAAATTGCAATTAAGAATTTTAATGCGATTAAATCCACTTGAATTGGAATGAATCACTTGATGGTATCTAACCTATGGACCCTAAATCCTCTTAATGAATCCGTAGAAAAACCGAAATCAAGGATAAGAGCCAAAAAAAACACACACACACACGAAAAACAAGTAATTTATAAAAAAAAAGAAAAAATGAGTGCCTTCTTTAGCTCCATCAAGAGTATGGTCGATAATTACGGCCACGGAATAATTTCAATACAAGGTAAATTTGAGCTGAT
The DNA here is from genome assembly GCF_009176505.1 of Sitodiplosis mosellana. Classification (NCBI taxonomy): domain Eukaryota; kingdom Metazoa; phylum Arthropoda; class Insecta; order Diptera; family Cecidomyiidae; genus Sitodiplosis; species Sitodiplosis mosellana. Next base: position 9,121,563 of record NW_022595246.1, read on the forward strand.
CTACTAATTTCACTCAATTACTTATTGCTCCAAATATATCAGCCGTAGGATACGCTTAAAAAGAAAAAACAAAATCGAATTAATACGAAAAACACGATCGGAATTATCGCAAATAACCTTGATTTCTTTATTTAGACCATAGATAATGTGATGATGTATATTTTAAAAAAAATTCAATTCACGACTATTTGAAATGAAAAATCATCAATATTGGAATGATGCACCGCTTGGATCGACTTGTATTTGTCCTGCAACAATAAAAAAAATGCACACAAAAACAAGACATTTCTTTTTCACCCAACCATATTTGCATTTTACCATCTCATCACTTAAAAAACGAAACCATTTCCGCTGTAGTTCCATTCAATTTCTATGCGTTTAATGGATTTGTATCCGCTATCACTGTCCCAATCGATAAATCAATAAATCACCGTGTATCTGATCTAAATATGAATTTCAGTTCAACTTGAAGACATGAAATTTGGGTTGATGCCATCAACAACACCTTACACAGACCCCTTAACCGCATCCACAACACCATCGTCCACCTCGCCAAATTCACGGAAAAACAGTTGCAACAACAACATCAATAACAACAACAATAATAATACCATAAATATGTCAATCAATGCATTGAATGCGACATCCGATTTCAATCAATGGCTGCATGCAATGAAAATGGTTGCACGCCTACCCGGAGGTACACCGTACAAATTAATCCGTATAGAAATGAAAAAAAAAGTAAACCATTATTAAATCCTATAGGTACACCACCCGAATTTCGGCGCAAACTGTGGCTTGCGTTGGCTGATCGCCATCTGCACACCAGCGGCATCGATTGGAACAAAGAGCAAACGAAATGTCTATCCAACGAAACGTGGCTCGATGACGACGAAGAGTTGGGCATTCAAATTGTTAAGGATTTGCATCGCACAGGTTCGAGCTTATTTTCCGGCCCAAACGGCAGTATTAATCAAGCTAAATTGAAACGTGTACTGCTCGGATATGCACGATGGAACCCAGAGGTTGGATATTGTCAGGTAAATATAATGAATTTGCTTCTTTCAATCTTTCATCTATATGAAAATTAAGTGAAATTAAATTATACGATAAAAAGAAAGGCAAAATTGTATCCGAAATATGGTTCAAGCAGAGATGACTTTAGCGCGCCCGAGTATTTGTGTTGTTTTTTTTTTGTTTTTTCTTCATTATACTTTACCATTTTGGTCAAAAAAATCTTTGTATCAATATTTTGTGTAATATAACAAAGAACAGTTTTTGAAAAACCACATTTATATTAGTAAAATATGAAGAAAAAATCTCCAAAAGTAGAAATTGCGTAATATTGCGAAATCGAGCCAATGCGCGTAATTACTAGGTGCATATGACCACACAATGCGAATACCGGGGGCAGAAAATGTAAGCTCTTCTTCGTTATGTTAGACAAAATATTATTTTAAACAAATCCTGGTCAAAAGCTAAAGTAGAACGAAAAACAACAAAAATACTCGGGTGCGCTGTAGCGCACTTGAGTGCGCAAAAGTCATCTCTGGGTTCAAGAATTGAAATTTCGATTCGCTTATCACGCAATCAATGGAAATGCGTGCAATGAGACCTTTCTTCTTGTCAGTCATGCGGAACACATGCCGAGGGAAAGAACGTTACCATTAGAACAAATTCAAGTAATTTCGTTTATTTTTTTCATTTTCATTCGATTTCAGGGCTTCAATATGCTCGGTGCTTTAATACTTCAAGTCATGGAGAGAAGCGAAATTGAGTCATTGAAAGTGATGATTTATCTTATCGAAGGCGTTCTACCGAAAGGTTATTTCAGCGGTTCAATGGGCGGTCTGCAGGCAGACATGGCAGTTTTTCGTGAAATTCTATCTACGCGACTACCCAAACTATCGAAACATTTGCAAAAACTCCAAGGCACCATTGGCGACAGTAATGTTCATTTGCTCATTTGATATTCCACTTATTTTGAATTAGTTATATGCTTAACGCGAACCAGTTTTAAACTCGTGCTTCTCCGAATTCTCATGTATTCTCATTCCACATTTATACACACGTACACATGTTCGCATGTGTATAAATAGATTCGATGGATCCACCGCTGATAAATGTATTCACCATGCAATGGTTCTTGACACTTTTCTGTACATGTTTGCCGAAAAGTTGTGTGCTGCGCGTGTGGGATTTGGTTTTGATTGAGGGAAGTGACATTTTATTACGAACCGCACTTGCGATTTGGGCCTCGATATCCGAGTAAGTTTAAAAATACATCGATTGGCGTGTGTTTGAACACACGATGAATACCATCAATTAAAAAAAAAATACAATATTCGACCCTTGTGTGTATGTATGTGCGCGTGGAGTTATCTCGGTGTCTTTTCCTCTTGTTATATTAGGCGCATCATGGCGATTAAATCAGCCGACGAATTTTACTGTAAAATGGGCACATTATCGGGTGAATTGCTGAATGGCCATTTATTCGATTCGAATGGTTTGATTCAGCGGATCGTTGACCTGGGACCCATAGCCGATCTGCAAAAAATGCGAGAAAAGCATCTATTCAATGTGACGCCTTGGAAAAACCGCAAAGGAATGAGGTAAAGCAAATAAAACATTTTTTCACTCTCTTTCTCTCTCTTTTTCTCTTGCTTTTGCGAGAGGGAATAGCTGTGTTTCTATGCGAGAAGTTTTTTTTTTCTTGGAATGAATGTTCCTTTTTGAAAAGGAGATTCTTTTCCTTGAAAAACATTTTATTCACCAGAAAATTGGCTTTTCATTTATGAAATGGAATTTATTAAAGGAGGAGAAAAATGAATAAAAAACCCATCAAATTGCTTGTGCTTTATTTTTTATCTACCCTAGAATTTTCTACTCTGATGAAGATTCGGATGAAGAAAATTGGAAAATGTTAACGGGCAACCGGAAAACGAATACAGCCACGAATCGCAATCAAATACCCGACACACGTGAACGTATAGCTTTAGATATTTCACTGTTAAAAAAGCAATATTCCAAAATACGTGAACGACAACGTCAAGCAAATCTAACGAATACGACCAAACAACCGGTGAACTCGACAATAAGTAACACGAAACCGTCGAACATTAATCAATATTTAATAGGCAGAAATGCGATCGTAAGCAACAAAAAGCGGCACGGACCACCGGCCGGTTCCATTCCACCAGCTCGTACAGCGTTTCCAATGTCCGCTACAAATAAATACCAGCAAAAGCGTTTACGAAACGCAACCATTGACAATGCAAGTACGTCGGCAATGAAAATTCATAGCGATGACAATTCGAATGTGCAGAAAAAGAAAGCGTTTGCGCGGCCACGAAGCGAATCATCATCGTACAGTGAGGATAGTGACAAAGGAAGTGAAGATGAGCTGGATAATCGAATATCTGTGGGATCGAGCAGTTCCAGTACGAGTTTGTGTGATGACGAATTCGTCGGGAATGCATCGTCAATGGATGGCAGTCCAATGAAATCGCGATTGCATTCATCCGCTTCGGATGACAGTAAAAGCTCACTGACCAAAGACATGCTGGGCGTTGATGAATTTGACCAAACTTCGTATACTAGACTGGGGGCAATGGAATGTGATGACCAAAAGTCACTGAAACGAGACAGCAGCCAAGAAAGTGATGCAGCAAAATATGATATTTTACCAAATATCGATCGTGAAAACAATGACATTCACTTTGCCAACGATGATAAGAGGGAGAAAACGAATTTAGATCTTTTAAGTTTGCCACAGCGTGAACAAATCACCAGCACAAGTCAACTATCACCCATTGCAGATATTTCGAATATTTTAAGCACATCGACCATTAGCCCGTTGAAAACACCAACTTCTTATCTCTTGCACTCATATCCACTGTGTGAAATGCCCGGCACCGATGAAAACCAGGAGGATACGTCAGAAATTGATTTCAGCGTCAATACCGGAAGCAGCGACAAAGATTTCTTCAAGGTCAGCGATGAAGGTGTAACGAATGCCTATTTTGAACGGGTCAATCATGTTACGACCCTTAATGTGGATTCTAAATTTCCATTTTCGTTCATTGAAGACGCACCAGATACAAATCTGGAATCAAGACTATCGAGAAGTAGCCAGGAGGACGATGAAGAAGAAGATGAAATGTCATCGTTCAAATCGGAAGTACGTCGATTGAGCGATTCCTTTGAATCGGCCATTATTTCCATTGATCTAGCCAATGATGATGCTACCAAATCTAGTTCCAATTCAAACACAAACTCCGATGCCATCCTTAAAATGATTGAAGAAAACTCGAAAATTCTCGATCGAATCATGTGCAAAAATGCTCAAGCTACGGCACGCAATATAACGTCCCTTGATGATGATGATCATGATGATAAGCATGAAAATTGTGATGATATCGAATGTGAATATCAAGCCAAATCGGAATTGAAATCGGATTCAAAATCAGATTGTGTGATTGATTCAAAACATGAAATCAAATTGAATCCAAGTAAAGAAAGTGTTGAAATTGAGCCAAAGAAATCCGATTCAGTTGACGGCCAAACGGAATTTCCCAATGTTCCAAAAGTCGAAATCACTTCAGAAGATGATGACGCTTTGATTGAAAAGAAATTGAAAGATGAAATTATCAGTCCGGAAAAAGAAGCCAAAAGTCATGATGAGACAACGGAGACGAAAATTGACGATGACGATCATGTGTTTAAGTATGGCGATTTAAGTGATTGCATATCAAAGTATTTGGTCAGTACAAACGAAAAGTCTGAGAAGAGAATTCAATCGGAAAGTGAATCAATTGAATGTGGAACGGAGGAAACAGCGCCAAAAACCGAAAGTCTTGATCTACCGAAAACTTTGTCACTATTGACTCATCATGAAGGCAGCACAGAGGATATAAGGAACCTGTTGAAAGAGTCTCTTTTCGACTATAGTAGAAGCCCATCAGAGTCATTACCGGTTGACTCGAAATTGGAAAATGATTTGGAAACACTGTTGAAAATGTCGGCCGAGTTGCTGCGCGAAGGATTTCCGTTGGGCTCACCAGTCGATGAACCGGGTGAAAATTGGTCGATTGATGGGGAAGATCAACCAGAAGCTTGTGCCATTGAAACAAATTTAAGAATCGAAGTAGAAGCTGAGGAATCATCCGAGAGTAATCGAAATTCAACATTTTTAGATCCGGATGCATTGCAATTGGAGATGGAAAGTGTGGCTGGTGATATTTCGGCAACGATTTCATCGATTAAAAACACGATTAAGTCAATTGATTCATTGTGTCAAGATGATGATAGACGATCTCGCGAACGCACTGACAGAACATTGAACGACATCATCAAAGTGGTTGAAAAATTGGACGAAGAGAAAGACTATCGGAAAGTGCAAGAAACCAAATCGGATCCAGCTAAGCCGGCCAATTTGTCGACTGTTTTCGAACACAAGGCACGAAATGATTCAAACTCAAATGCAAGTAGCATAGATAGTCCACGAATGACAGCATCTTCACGAATTTCGCGTGATCGCAGTAGAATGACATCGCCACGTAGACGAAAAGACGATGATTTCGGTGAATATGAAAGCCGTGCACGACGTAACAAGTCACCATCGTCAAGTGTTTTATCGCAGAATCGATATTCGGCCGATTTTTCAAGTAAATTTAAATTCGAAGATTTCAGCAGTGGTAGCGAAAGTGGGTCCAAAAGTAAAATCGGCTCTCCATATAAAACGAACGAAAAGCTTGAAATTCGTCATACAACCGTTACGGCCACATTCTACGATCGATTTCTCAGCCAAAAATATGAACAACAACACAAAATGGATCGTTCACCTTCGTCCCCAGTCATCAATAAAGCATACTTGAATTCACTAAAAGCGACGCCCAGCTTAACCAGTTCATATCATAGTGGCGATAAATATCGACGTGATTCGAGATCAACATCGCCCACCTCTAGCTCCAGTCACAGCCGAATTGATTCATCCAGGTATATGCCAGCCGCACCAAAATCCGGTTACCTTCACCTGCCACAATTATCCGTCAGTTCAATCCATCGCGATCAATGTACGCGAAGCTGTGAAAACATTTTGTCGAATTTAAATTCCACATCCGAATTTGCCCAGAAATATTCATATCAAGCGAAAACCACGTCGGACATCTTTAGCAGCAGCAACATCGACAGCGACAAAATCCTAAAACGCCATTCAACTGGCACCTACTACCAAAATACATCCGCACTACCAATCAAACCGAAGAAGCCTTCTGAAATTGGAATCAAATTGGGACTCTACAAGCCAGAGTAAATACTACTAGAGAATAGACAGAGTTAATGAAATGATGGGGTTTTTAAATGTGTAAACTAACGAGAAATGGTATTGTTTGAAAATACTTTTCTTCCACTTTGATCTTATGCAAATTTTCTAGACATAATCGTTCGCTTAACTGTGCCGATTTCCAATGGAATTGACACAATTTTGTTTCCACTGGCAAAACAAAAACATTTCATTCTTTAGTGGTAAACATTAAACACAAATTTTCATACACACTAACTCACACACACACACACACACACACATACCAAAGACAATTTTTGTTCGAATCATAGTTTAGAATCTACAACTTTACTACATAAATTAAGAAACCTTCTTCCATTAAATATAAATTTCTTTTTTCTCAGTTTTTTTTTTCCGAACACAGAAAATGAAACAAATCATAACAAATTCAAATCGTTTAGTCACTCTATTTTGGAACATTTAAAAATAAAAAAAAAAAACAAACAAATGCTTTAGGATTTTGTGTAGATTAGTCTAATTTTTCGTGTTCAACGTGCTACTCAACCCAATTTGTCAAATGAATAGAAAAACAAACAGCTGGAAAATATGCAAAATGAATTTGTTCAAGTTAACAAAAATGTGCAACATCATCAATGACACACAAATAAAACTTAATGGAAGTAAAAATGAAATTGAAGACAGTTTTATTTATCTTATTTTTTTTAATGATTTTTTTCATGCTGAATTGAGGAGTTCCTTCATTTCATGGATTTGCAGCACATCTCAAAGGTATGTTTATCCTAATAAAACGATAACGGATCATACTTGTTTCGCCCTGAAAAAAAAACGAATACAATTTTCAAAAATCGTAACTATCAAACAAATCGAAAAATCTAGATTGCACTACGCCCATCAACATCGAATCGACGCTGTCGATAATGTCATTCAAAATTGCCCGATCGATGTGCGTTGCCTGCTGTACAACAACATTCTTTCGAATAAGCGAACAATTGAGTGGAGAACGTTTAAAAGTAAGAGTGAATTTGTTTGGCCAAATTTCGACGCAATTCTAGCTAAAAAAATTCTCTTCAAATTGATCGAACCAAAACCTTTCCAATGAAACAAAAATATTCCAAATAAAACTCGTCGAAATTGTTTTTCTGTTTATTTAAATTTTATTCATAGCTTTTTGTATATGTTTAATAAGTTTGTAATTTGGTATAATTACATAATATATCTCAGTAATGTCAATGATAGAACCATTTCATGAATTCTTCAAAAATTATTACTTTTTGTGTCGCTTATAGTTTTTGATAAGGTACACAGAATGTGTGTGTGTGTGTGTGTGTGTGTATGTTTGTCTTTCGTTATTGTTGAATTGAATTGTAACCATAATGATGAAGAGAGGAAATGTTTGTCAACGAAATATTTCTACTTGAATAGTGATGTTTATGTGAATGGTTTGCATGTTGTTGTGAGTTTGTGTCTCTATTTTGTTGTTCCATAGTATTTAAGTATGTGCACTTTGTGTTTGTGTGCAATCAATCTAACATCTATTCTATTTGCCATCCTAAACAAGTGTGTGGCGTGTATATTTTCCTTCTTGTGATTGATGTTGTTTATTCGTTATGGAGCTCTTAATGTCATGAAATATATCGTTCTGATTTGGGTTCGTTTCATTTTGTAAAATGTCATGATTTATTGTTTTATACATAATTTTAAGTTTAATTTTAATTTTTTTTTTTTTGGTTTCATTGATTAAATTATTTATTCAAGTTTGTTGTTTCAATTTGATCTGAACAAGCAACGTAAGCAACGTAAGAGCGATATCAAAGAAAAAGTTGCAACGAAAATATTATTTTGAAAAAGAAATTTTCAACGACTGGAAAAATTATTTCGATATGCAAAGCATCAGAAAATGTGATTAACACACATTATGTGAATATCAAAGGCGGCTCTGGCGATCAATAGATTGCCGAAGGCGACGTTAATTGCTTTTCAAAATTTCTCACACTCCAAACAGGCTTCGTGAATTGTTCACCTCATTGTAATATTTGTTTTATTTTCTGTAACTCCTTACGCTAAAAGTATGTATGTATGAGACATTCGAATCGGAAAATCAGCTAAGATGGTGGTAGTGGCGAACGAATCGAAGACAAAAACAATGGAAACAATTGGCCGCTGGAGAAATTCGATTTTGGAAAAAACGCTTGTAATTTTCGTTTCAGGAAAGAATGGTAAGGAATTTGTATTGTTCGAGTATTGTAAAACGCATCAAATGGAAATAAAAATATCAACAAACTAAACCTAAACATAAACCTGATGACAATTATTTAACATTTCATTAATAATTTAAGAATTTAACCATTTAATACTTTGTATTCTTATTTTTTTTCATTTAACAATAAATATCGGTGTACGGTTCTTAATGTCTATCTAATAGATTTTACCATATTAATTTGCTACGCATTTTATTTTGAATAGTTTAATTTGTTTGTATTTTAATATTTTATTTGTTGTAAATCGATCAACCTTTGATCGTGTCCAGAGGCTTGACTCTTGGTCGGTGTTCTTTTCTTTTATTCTTCATATTTTAATTGTTTTGCAATTTGTTTTAAAATATGTGTATTCACTATATATTATTTAAAAACTTCTCATATTTTCTCATCATATTGTCATTTTCGATATTCATTTTTTTTTCTTCTTATTTTCTTTGTTATTTAAACATTATGTGTTTATATGAGTTGCATAGTGGTACACTTATTTCAAATAAGTTATAAGTTATTTGTGTAAAGTTTTCTTTTTATCTTGTTCGAAAATATTGAAAGTCTCTAACGAATTGAATTCAAATCGCGAATTAAGAGATGTGACAGAGATAGAGATAGATATAGAATACATAGTACATGAGAAACATCAAGTTATCAATGTCAAAAATGAAAACGGTAAAATAGAGAGATTGAGACAAGAATTTGGATAGATTTTCTTTGAACAATACTTATTTAGCATAATAATGTACGCAGCAAATAGTAGTAAACATTTAACCAAACATGTGTTTTAAGATTGCTGAGCATCTCAGCATTTCGTAAGGCACGGATATATCCGAGCATATCGACGACGCATACTGTATAATACAGTGGCGTGTGTTGCTACGTGCAGCCGCAACGACTCGACCGGAATGTGTATGTTGTTGCTGCGTGCAGCCCATCAACTGAACACACTTCGGTTGAGTATATTCAGCATTATTTCAGCAATCTTAAAACACATGTTTGCATTTAACTGATTGGTGTTAATCTGGTATGTTGAGTGACTAGGGGGAAGGGAAGGAACAATGTGTGTTAATTTTTTGGAAATATCACGATAATCGTCTTTTTCTCAATTTCCATTGAATCAATGATACGGCATTGATTCTCTCATCCTCTGCATCGAAATGCCAGGCCAAGAGCCAACCTTCCATTTCCGAATTTCTTCATCTCTATCAACTTTTCACCAGAAGCATTCAAAACCAAAGATAATCATACAATATTATAATAGTTGCGTTTCACTTTTGGTTATCAAATATGTTGAGATTTTTGTTTCATCTGTTCTAGCGTTATGATTAATAATATCATAAAGTTTATTATTTGTTTTTAATAATATTCCTTGTTCAATGTCCTAATAAATAATTTGCATTTTTTTTTTTGAAATGGTTACTTTGTGTATTTGTCAATTGATTTTTTTTAAACAAATAAACAGAAGAGAAAAAGTATTAAATTTAGCACTGAAATGTTCTATGAAACCAAGAAACTTCAGAGGCGTTCTAAGTTTATGATGCATCAAGTAGTAACCGAATTGGCTTTTCTTGCATAGCAAATGAATCGTTTAAATGCTAACAAATTACTTGCAAAATGAATTCGATAACAAATAAAATGCTTAAAAACTAAATAGATTTTAATTCAAACTGTCTGTTTCAAATGCTTATTTCAAATCGTAGTCGTCATCGTCGTCGAACAATTTGCTGCCGCTGATGTATGATGATGAGAAATTTGCGGTGTCAGAGGTTGACGATGTGCTTGTTTTGACTGGCGAATCATAATCTTGGAATGCTGCATTATTGATGCCTTCATAGATCCGATAGGATGTGTTGACCCGGGGATCGTTGGCAAAATCGCCAGCGTTGTCCGAAGAAACGCTCAAACTGCGATTAAACGATGACACATTTCGACCCGATTCATAAATTGAATTCGATGCATCGACTGTGTTTGAGCTATTGCTGCCAAATTGCGTACGCTTTGATAGCAAATCGGGAACATCGTTTGATCCAAAAATTATCTCTGAATCGCTCATTGAACCCGTGGAATATTTTGAGGTTTCGAAGGCATACTTTGCCGCATTGGCGCGTTGACTAGATGAAACGGTTTTCGATTTCGTTGTGTCTGGCTGCTTCTTGCTGCAATCACTTGAAGTGACGCTATATTCTGATTTTGTCAGATCACTTCCGGTGATATAGGATGATGATGTGGTGCTAATGCTGCTGCCAAGTACCGAGGTGGTACTTTTCACACTGTCACTTGAGTACAAATCGGAGCTGGTGGTCGTTATTCCATAATGACTTGCCGACTGACTTGGAACTCCTTGATATTTATCAAAACGACTTTTCGTTAAATCATCCAATGTCGAGCCACTTGCACTGCTCGAATATGACGATGGAGTCACTGAACTCTCTATTGGTTTCGATGCCGTTGTTTCGACGGCGGATGCAATTGCTGACACTTGCTTATTTTTATCAAATGGATTAATACGTTCCGATGGGTTTAACGTACTTGTTTGGAATTTGCTGTAGCTTGCGCTAACCTGTGTTGGCCCCATCGAGGCGCTAAAAACGTTGGAAGAACCTAAAGATGCATTTGTATCGATCGTTGTTGCTGTTGCCGTTGTTGTTTTACTGTCCAAATTCGACGTTAAATCAGTTTTAACCAAATTATTGCTATTTGAAATGGTGGCGGCGGTTGTGTTGGTTTGATCATATTTGAATACACTGCTTGATGATGTGGTTGATGTGATTGATGAAGGGGTTTGATTTTGTGACTGAGCTGATACCGATGTTACTGAACTGGTATCGCTAGTCCTTCCACGTTTTTTGCCAGCTAATTCCTACATGTCACCGAATATACCAGCGAAAGTCTTACGCAAATTTTTCATTGTATCTTCAGCATCTTCGACTACCGAGCTTTGACTTTGGGGCGGTGCACGCGATGATGTCTTCGAGCCAGTTGATGTTTGAGAGGCTACGAATGAAAACGGGATTTTTTTTTTCATTTAGTGATCAATCATTTTTTTTAAGACTTATCACTTTTACCCTTCTTTCACTTTATAGCTTACCTGCTGAATCGCGTCGTCCAACACTTGCCAAAGTCGGTGCACGTTCAGTTGGTTGCTCTGGTAAATCAGAAGATACGCTGCTCAAACTGCCATGACGACCAATTGAGCCTGGCCCAGGAGTGGTTCGCTCCGGGATCGGAGGAGGTGCTCCACTAATAGACGATCCACGAGAGTAGCTCGCAGTCGGCGGAACAGCCGGAGCATTCTCATCAGATGGGCTACCACGCGACGATACAGATGAACGTTGAGGTACTTTTCCGGCCATTGATGGACGGCAAACATTCTGGAACAAGGGAAATCAATCAGTTTTAATAGGTTTCGAGTTTGTCTTCTTCATTCAGAGATTTTTTTTTCATCTTCAGATTTTTGATGATTCTTGAAGAATTAAAGATTCTTAAATTTCGTTTATTCATTTCTTATTAGAAAAACTGAAAATGAATTATAAATTCTCTACACAAAAACGTGTTGGAAAGAAATGATTAGCCAACTCAAAATTAGGTTTTTTTTTTAAACCAACCTGCATGCGTGTGACGACAAGATCGGCAATATGACGACGATCGTCTTCTTGTGTATCGCCCATTAAAGTCAATGTACTATCACAAGCCGACAAAATGTACTCCTTTCCATCTTTTGCAACGACAATCGATAGACCGCACACTTCCATACCGTCAAACTGCTCCGAAACCTGTAACACAAATCATGGCACATAATTACTATAAATCCAAATACATTCGAAAGTCTCACAATAAACCGCAGTTAAATGTAGCAAATAAAATATTTGATCAATTACTAATAATAATAATCGACTAGAAAATGAATTGACTGCTTCGAATGAATATGTATGAATGCAATCTGGTGCAGTACAATAAATATTATGTTTGACGTCGAAATGATTGTCTGTGCAAATTGTTCCGGGATTGTTAGTTAAATAAGTTATGCACTTGGTTTTTCATCGGTTCAACATTTATGCAAATGGATTCAACAGAACATTGTCAGATGCGTTGGAATTAATTAAACGGCAAATCTAAACCAATTGCAGCGTGTTCATGTTTCATGAATTGATGACCGAATCTTCTAAGTAAAGGTCGCAATTTCCCACTCAATACTGTCATAATAATTGATTAATTTATCCGTCGCACTGTTCGCCAATTGTCATGCAACAAACTGAATAAATTCATGCGAACCCAAGTCAATTTCGTTAGAATAATATTTATCGAATTTGAAGTGACGCGATCTGATTCCCGGTAAAACACACGACCGGAGACTGAACCACCGTCAGAGTGAACGCATTTGTTAAAGTGACATCATATGTGTTGTTCATTGAGTGTGGCGCATCTAATTTGCATTTTATTGCAATTGATATGGTCGCAAAAAGAAACAGAACGAACGAACAGTGTCAAAGTTCTGTTGTGAAATCACGAACGCAATTTGCTTTGTGCACATAATCCGTCGTTCCATTTCTTTGTACCTTCCATCGGAGAAAATCAAAGAAACTTTCGATTCATTGAAATGCATCACACACTCTTCTTGAAAAAATTGATTCGCAGACAATTGAATTTGATGACATCATCAAAATGTGTCCGTGCACTTCATTTATTTGCTGCGTTTTTTTTCTTCTGTTTCTCCGTTTTGCATTGACAAAATGCATTGACTTTGGTGCATGCACACGTAATTCGTTCGACGTGCATACTAATGTAACACTTAATCCGAGCGCCTTTCGTTCGAATTTGGAATTTCTATGTTTGCATTTGACTCGATATGGCAAAATGAACATGGTAATGCAATTTCGTACTAATCGAACTCATCACTTGTCTGTGTAAATTGTAAATGCGTGTTCGTGCCATAGACAGTGTATGCGCGCTACGCGCTCGCTTTGACTACGTCATCAAATATATTTCTGTGTCGATTTACTCATTGGCCAATTGACGAAGGAATGACATCATTCGATTTGAAGTGCGCTCGTGAACGACAGTCAAATGCCGCTTCGGCTGAAGGAATGCGAGAAATATGCGTACGCCATTTAGCGTAACGCAAATGAATATATCGAGTTGAGTACAAATGAATTCTTGTTGCACCCATGCCGAACAAAGAATGTGCGGAAAGAGATGACGATCAGTGTTTTAAATTGCCGTTGAAATGTTCATTAATGCACACATTTGGCTGTGTGTTGACTTACGTCGTTGATCCAACTCTTGTATTTTTCGGTCATTGCGATTTGTTCCAGCTGTAAAACGAAAGAAATGAGAGAAAGAAAATTACAAGTGTGAATGCAAATGTGTTGAAAGCACGATGAAAATATGCAGCAAATAAATTACCATTGCCGATCCTTGATTGGTTTTCCAATTGCCCGAGATCGATTTGCGCCTGTGAAATGAAAAAATTCAATTGCATCGTTAAATAAAAATCAATTACTTCAATGGTACACAAATCATTACTGAAAATCGCAAGAGACTGAACGAAAATCACAGCAGAGGAAAAATCGAGAGAGAAGGAGAGCAAGAAACATGTTGGTTCCGTATAAGTTTCTCATCAATTACTTACATGAATGACTTGTAGTTGTTGCCAATTTTTTGGACGTGAACATCGAATTTGGCATCGATGAACGGTTCCAATGTGCAGTAGCATTGAATGTCAGCGAGTCCAGATCCATTCAATAAACCAGCTGCTTCTTGCAATGAATTTTGATCAATAATTTTAGCCGTTGCAGTACCGCCGTGACAGTGGCCAGCCTTCAATACATACGGATATTTCTGCTGCGAAAATTGCTGCGCGAACTGTAAACGAGAGAAAGAGAAAAATTGAAATTTTATTAGATTTCTCTTTATGTTTTTTTTACGTGGTTTTTTCTACTCCGTTGAAATTGGATTGACATTGATGAACCATTCGCATGTATAATTAGATTGCGTTGATGTTTTCACGAGCTAACGAAATAAGCGTAAACAAATATGATTACTCAAAAAAATACCAAATGATTTATGTCTATTTTTAACGTGATCGTATTTGAGCGGGTGGTCGACAAAAAAACGGTGAAACAAAAAACGAAGGAGAGAAAACGACAAAATGGCAAATGAACCTGATTCATATACCCATTAATCACAGCGAATATGCGATACGTAAAAATTGGTGCGAAAACGTGAAATTCAGTTATGAATGCGCAATTTTGCGTTGACTTCTATACAAATGGATTGAAATATGTGTGCATTGTGCATCGGCGGTGCAGGGAGAGAGAGAGAGAGAGAGAGAGAGAGAGACACTTTGCGAATTTTCCAGAGCAAAATTTGCATGCAAAATATGTTCATTTGTTCACGAAACTAGAATACTTAATGGCTTACTCATCGATCAAGTGGATTGTTTTCCCATTTTCCCAATCTGATGAAACTCATTGAAAATCTCACTCTCTCTCTCTCTCGATGCTCTCTTAAAATGTTTGATGCTATTTTGAATGATTTTCGCGGAAGCGCTATTTTCATACGTCGAATTGTTTACATTCTTATGAAAGTTTTGAGAATTATAAAAGAATCCGGCTTGAGCCATTCAGATTATTCATTGCCAAACGATTTTTTAGGCGAAACAATTCAAATACACGTGCTTTGGTGAATCAGCTGAAGACAACTTTTGTCATCATAAAAGATTCTCAAAATACATTATTGTTTATGTCTCATTGAGAAATAGCCAGAAATTTTTGTCCCATCGAAACAGAAGAACGCTCAATAATTTTTATCACGAATGACATAACTAAGAAGAACGCTTATACGAGCTCTTCCAAGAACATACTCTTAACGTTTTCAAATTGTTGGTAGAAATACAACGAAGCAATCTGAGTGAATATTTCCACTCGAAGCATCAAAATTTCTAAAAAATTCCGCATGAATTCCACGTATTCACAGCAAAGAAGTCGGGCTTATGTCATGCGAATCACACGCTCACTCGAAAAATTCTCGTTTTCATCTATTTACATTTAATTAAAATGCATGTCATTTGAAAAAGATTGAGCGGGAATGAGCGAGAGAAAGAGATTCACCGCACGAATCCATCGTATGACGTGAGCAGAAAAGGCACACGAATAATCTTATGGATGTATGAAGTCTCGACAAAACGACTAATATGACACCGGTAAATTATGGTCAGGCTGACGATGGCAGTCGAACAATGGGCAATTATTATTCGTTGTGTAACATTTACGAGTGTTTTTATGCCAAAAACAGACAGTTCTTCGCAGCACACATACAGCGACTCGAATTGCAATAATGTATGCATTATTTTGCAATAAATTGAGTTGCCGTGTGCAGACTCGATTGGGCCCATTATCAGTAACCATTTGTAATACGGAGATTTATAGACATGTGAGAATTAATGCGTTTTCGATATGCAAAATATACACTCTTCGATGTTCGGTAAATGTGCTTCGATGCACTACCACCAAAGCGACAATAGCTCTAGCAGACAAAGCACTCACAGGGCATTATTTCCGGGCAAAGTCTTGGATTTTTTTTTTCAAATGGAACAAAAATGCTTTCAGTCTTTAAGCCATATTTTCCCCGTTAAAACTTATTAATTCGATGGAAAAATCGATTCATTTTTCTCCGTCGGATTTTGAAAACAGTCTGAAGATTTTTCGGTCTCTATGAATAGACTGTGTTCCACACGAAACAATCATAAACAAAAAATTTTCATGAAAAATGAATATATTTGAAAATGGAATGGCAACTTGTATGGCTGCCAAAAAAGTGTTTTCAATAAGAATAACCCGGCTGAGGTCTGAATATGAACTGGTAGAAATGGAAAGATAAACAGAGTCGAAAATGTCGTTGATTGATACGGAATATTACCTTTAAGCCATTTTCAGAGTTCATTTTGTTGCGTGTGATAGATTAAATTGACCGACACCGAAATGAGACCGCATATAAAAATGCTTTTTAGACGAGAACACGAGAATGAGTTGTGTGCATTCGATTTACGGTGCGCGATTTCATATATACAAATCCACTCCTACGCAACCCACTCACGAATAATCACATCAAATCCGAGAATTAAGTCGTAAAATTGAATCAACTAAACAGACACAGATTGAGAGTGTGCGGCCGATAACAGCTAAAATGTCACCGAACACACGAATAACAGAGATGCTATCACGTCTAACTTACTTTTGGATGAAAAGAGTGGAAAAAAGGCGATATTTTCTAAAGTGGCATTTATCACAAGCCCAGTAATTAAAAGTTATTAATATCCATTTGCATATTCACGCGCGCGCTTGATATGGCAATAATAAATCGATTAAATCCATCACTTGCTCGTGTTCATATAATGTCGAAGTTGATGGATTTAAAAGCGGTCAAAGTTAACACCACCATCGATGCTCTCCATCGCTTGCCCGATGACAACGTGAGATTTAACGAAAGTAAAACAAAACGCGCACACCGACAGCACATACGCATAAACAAAATGAACGAATTGGAAAAAAAGGGGAGACGTTTTTGAATTATGAATGATCGCATCCGACTCATTCAAGTAGTAAAAATAAAAATGACTCGAGCAAAACAGAAACGAGGAAGAGAGTGAGAACTGCTTTTTTTTCCCTTCTGTTTTGTTCAGTGCGGCTGCGAAATTGAGATGGATTTGAATGTGGCGCGCGGTGAGTGTACGTGCATTGAGACTTGAGACACACTCTCTTTTTTTATTTCTTCTTCGTTCGCCTCTCTCATTCTTCTCTCTATCTCTCCTGAGGCAAAGCGAAAGAACGACACGCGGTGTGCACGAAGCGTATATGTAGCGCGCTCCTGAGACGTTAACGTTTGCGCGTAAAAGCCTTTTCATATAAAACTAAAAATCACCGCAACACAAGCAGCTAGTTCGATTTAAGCCAGCACAGCGATCGTTACAAAGTGAGGGCCAAACGCGAGCAAACGCATTACGACAGCGAAATAAAAAAAAATATCAACAAATTTGCTTGATAAAATACGTTTTAATTTATTGAATGTGGCGCAAATGAAACGAAATTCACGGAGAATCGTGTAATAAACTAAAATCGAATGTGTACAGTGCGATAATTCGTAACCTTTTTGATATTCGGCGAATTTTTGCGAAAGCCACCAACTTGATAAAAAGTTGTTTGCATCGAAACAGTGCTGATAAAGTGGAAAAATACAATTGACAAACAATTCGTTGAAAACGCTGAATTCATATTTATGTTCAATACAAAATAAAACTGTTTTGTTTCTTGTTTCCTCTGCAATTTTGTGGGAAAAGTGTCATTTCATGTAGCATTACTGAGAATTAAGCCCGGAAATTTGTGAAATCAAATCCAGAAAACTTGTTGTATGCTGACACTCTGTATTTTGAGACCAAGTAAAGTGCTAACGAAAAGTATTACAGTTACTGAGCCGAATCAACGTTGCAACGGCCTGTGAAACGGATTTTCTTTCACACACACACACAAACACACACTCACGCGCACATAGACTCCACATTTTGTTTTTATCTGATTAGAAACGAAAAGATCGACCGAAAACAACAAGTGTCTTTGTACAAGGGAATTGAAATAGACGAAAAAACAAAAATTTGTGAGTAATTTACACAATTACCGAGCATGTTCAAACAATTAAAGTGATGCGGTATTTGGGTTTCAGTATTTATCGATCAATAAACACCATTTTAACCATTTCATTTACGCTTGATTTCAATCGTTTATCGCCACAAATTTTGAAAGATTGGATGCGGGATATGAATGATAATTTCGGCTGCAATATTCTGTCGCATCTCATTCGGAAATGTATTTTTAAACGATTTATCGTTTCTCGTTCCTTTGTGCACATTGGCCTATAAGCCAAGTGTACTAGACGCGAGCTGAAAATGAGCGCGCGTAAACTTTGTTCGAATGATCTCGAATGACCCCCATTAAAACGGCATTTCTTGCATACTCGCGCACAAAAAGATTTTTTTCAGTGTTTTTTTATGACTGAATACACGATCCAAACGGTGTGTGAACCATTTGCAATTATGAAGAAAAAAAACTATAATGAAAATTTATTGGTATTTGTTTTAAATAGCTACTGGCACTGCAAATGATTCGATCAGTCTCTCGATTTCTGTGCAAGGCAAACCCAATTTGCATTTAATAAAATGCAACATTTATCTCATTTTCTCAACATTGTCGTGGCATATTGTGCGCGCTGCTAGCGATATGAACAACTAGAATAAGTTTAAATGAGATCTGATATGTAAAACTTGATTCGAACAATTTCCATTCAAATGAGCAACAAATAAGTGGTTGAAAAGTAGATGCAGCGCACAAAATAACTAAAATTTATTTCGTTGCCATTTTCACGAAAAACTTGTAGCTCTTTGCAAAAATTTACATTTCAACTATGAATTTATGAACGATATGGCGAATTGTTTTTTTTTTTGGAACAGCAGTACAAACCCGTGAAACTTGCTGAATGTGGTATAATCGAATGCATATTCGTCTTTATTTCTTCGACTCAGAAGGTGCATGATCGAATGCAATGAGCGAATTCAATTGCAGTTTAACTGTCATGTTCAATTCTGAATTACGGTTTCTAAACGGCGATATAAAACCAAAGTAATAAAGAAATACGATTTAGATTAAGACGGGAGTCTGTATAAAATCAGTTTATTGTTGTCTATATATCAACATCAATAGCACGATTTTATTAGATCGGCAAAATTTATAGAATAAGCGCCGTCATTCGATTACCTGCAAATTTATATTAGCGATTGATGTAAAACATACTCTGATTTCGATCAGTCTGCTGTTTGTGTGTGCCTTGTAATTTATCAACTTGACATCGCAACAGCAACGGAGCAACAACAAATAAAAAAAAAGTCACACTAATCAAATGAAGATTGATGTGAAAAATTCGACCGAATAATTCAATTACACGACACAAACGAATGTCAACAAAAGGAAACACGCACCGCAATTTTTCCAACAACTCAACAGAGAAATAGAAAGAATGCAGGTCAAAACTCGTTGACAGACGAGACGTAGAAAAGTTGTTTATAAGTTAAGTTGTTGTGATTGGTGTGTTTGGGAGGTTTTTCTTTTAGTTTAGCCAGTTCGTTATTTTCTTCTTCATCGCCATCATCGCCATCATCGCCGTTGTAGTCATGAGTTGGCATTCACAGAAGATTCGTGAATTTAGCGGCACAACGAATTTCAAAGTAAATTAGACATTCGCCGAGTGTAACAGCCATATTTCACGTATTTTGCATTTTCGGCTTGATCAAATATTCAAATCTGGTATTTAATGATAATGTATAGGCTATAGACATAGGCATTTTTATGAGTGACTTTGACAGGCGTGATGAGAATTTTTGAACAGACTCATCATTCGCATTTTGGGTGTTTTCCCCTCTCTTCTCGAATACATATTCGAAATGTGAATTTGGAATATAGAAGACATGTGTTGATGGGATTCATAAGTCCAATTTGGTATCGGTGTTGAATCAACATTGTTGATTGATCGAATGTTGATCCTTTGTTCTCATTTTTCTACATTAGGTGCACAGTGAATGTACTCATTTCTACCGTTCTGTCGACCTAAAAATTGCCCATAAGTCACGAATATTTGCTCCTTTAAATCCATCCTCATTCACAATCTATTCAAAATGTTACGTGACAAAATGTCAGCGAACAAGCATTGAGGTATAACGATGAAACGGCTTCATTGTTTTGGTATGGCGCGGTGAACGAACAAGAAATGCTCGAAAAATCACGAAATCACCGCTCTTTTGGTGTTTGGTTTTCGTTGTTATTGATGCTCTTATTTTTGTCATGTTGTTCATTTCGTGGATTCCCCTGTCGAAGTGCACGCATTCGGATCGCTAGTTCGATGTTCATTCACCGTTTTCAACCGATATCACTACATCCGATCGAAAAACGAAAAAGGTCACATCAATTCACCGAAATGCGAAAGAAAGTCGTGGGAATTTTCGATTAACATACGTTTTGTGGGTTTCGCTTTATGATAATTTGGTTTTCTTTTGGTGTATTTTTCGTTTTTTTTTCTGTTGTTCTGAATGCGCCCGCATGCATTCCGTGAAATGTGATTCCCAAAGATTCACTCCGAAACACTATCGCGAGCGTGAGTGAGTTCTTCTCTTTTCGTCTCATTCGTGAGCCAGCATTTTTCAACGGAACAATGGTTGAATTCAGACCAAATTTTATCGCACACTGAAAAGAATAGACTCGTATATTTTGTTGGCCTTTTTTTTATAGCTATGCCGTGTTGTCGGTACTTGTTTCCGTGTTACATTCGTCTCGTTTTTCTCAACTGCCATTTCATACTCATTCACAATTTCTACCTCTTGATACTCAACGACCAGCCGACACTGAATGACAGTTGATTTTATTTGTGCTTTGCTTTGTAAGTGTGTGTGTGTGTTTACTGATTGGTGACCCAGTTATATGCATAAATTGCAATAAAACAAACATTTTTATTGCAAGTACTTGATAGTATTACAAGTCGGCACAAAACTCTGAACTGTTAGTTAGTGAGCACACACATAGCCTTTAATTAAAACAATGAGCATGGAAACCATACAAAAGTACTGACTGAGAAAACACCAAAATGCACTAAATATATGTGTCTAGCTTTTCGAAATGAATTTCCTTCGTTTTCATTTAATGTGATGCGGCTACTGCATAAAGTTCTTAGTGCACTTAATCTCGTGCGCTCGTGTCGGGTGTGTGTATGCATGCGCGCGCTCGACTCGTTGCACTTGAGATTATTTTATGCACAAAAGTGAGTTAAACTCGCTGAACTATTATGTCGGGTCGGTCGGCTGCTCCTCAAGACTACGAATTATGAATATGACTTTTTGATTTTCACGCTTTCTATAACTGCCGCCACCGTCGCCGCTGCCGCTCTTTCATTAATTCATTATAAATTTTACAGCTACGATCAAACGACACACTAACGCAAATATTTTCCTTAGAGATTATCCATTTCTAACTTACGTGCACATCAACATCGTTTATTTTCCATTATTCTTGAAAATTAACTGCAATTACATTTCTTAGAAAGACTCTTTGAGTCGGCTCGAGTGCAAAAAAATTTACATTACAAATAGAGCAATTCTTATCTATTTCAATTAGATAGTGTTTGGTTTTGATGCTGACATCATTTCTGCAATTTACGCAAAGCCTAGTGGAATTGAGCGAGAAAGAAAAAGAGTTTCGTTGAATGAATTTCATTAAAATACACTCGTTGCATCGAGGATACATTCGAGCGGATTACTTTACGAGTTTCATCGAAAGCAGTTTTAATTTATGATAGTGCCATTTTATGGTTATACATTCGCTAATGACGCCATTGCGAGGAACGGTAGGAAACGAAAATTGGCGCAATGATGTTCGGTAGCTTTTTGCTCATAAAATAATGACGTCTTTTCAGGATAGTGAATTGAACTGCTTGCAAAAATCCATATACTTTTCCAATATAGCGGTGTAAATTATCATTTATGCTCCTTAGATTGACAATATGAAAATATTTTCACGATGTTTTCTTTGTCAGCGTATAACTTTTTGTGTCTGTTATTAAACTCGTAAAAATTTACCGCAAAATGCTTCACTGAAAATAATACTTGGTATGAGTGTGTCGAAGCAAAGAGCAAACAAATTGCAAACACTCTAGAAAATTATGGTATTCACATGGGTATAAATGATATCAAAACACACTCGTCTATGAATATCTTAGCGAATATGTAAAACACATGATATCGCTTCGCTCTCTCTCCGCTCTATCTGATTGCATACAGCCAAAGACACAATCGAAAGAGACTCGAAATATTCTGCGGTATACAATAACATGACGTCAAACAACTGCACCAACAAATCCGATCACATTTCCCAGCAACGTTTGCGTACCGGTTTTGAAATCATTTTACTTTCTAAGCGTGTGTTTGTTGTCGCTTTTTTTTTATTCGCGGTTCGTCTACCGCGCTCGCATGTACCAAAGGGTTTTTCCTCAACAAATTGCTACATTTTATGAAAACTCATTTTGAGTAGACGTAAGAAAATGTATGAAATAAATATTGATGTCGAAATGGTAGTAGACAGTTAAATCGGAAAAGCCATTATTTGAGTGGCAATATTTCAAAACAAACCAGAGTAATCGAGTCATACAGCATGCGAGAGAGAGAGAGATATAGTGGGGATTCTAACGTCGTATTATCACTACTACCGGAAAATATAGAGCAAAGCAACTAGCAACTAGCAGCCAACAGCTGGCTGTATGTCATTTTCGCTGTGTTGCCATAAATTTCGCAATTGATCCATTTCTCATTTCGTTGCTTTCGAGCTGCAAGAGAGCGAGAGAAAGAAAGAGAGAGAGAGCTCCGAGTCGACATACGAACGCTTTTGACCCAATGTCAATACAAACTATTTTTACAGCATCGATTACGGGCTCAGCACTGACATAAAACCTGACAAAACGATAAAAACAACAAACAAACCCATCTGAAATCCACACCGTTTCACATTTGCGCTAAAAATGACAAAGTTACCCAAATCGCAACGATGTCAGAACACATATATCGAAAACTACTCGAAATGAGATAAATATATTCCAAGAGATTGTGCTAAAAATATATTTATCGAAAGAATAGAATGTTGAACCAAAACAGTTCGCATCGCAATTCGCAATGGATGGAGAAGAATGGAGCCATAAAATATTGGATGTGCGCATTTGGAATAGAAACGACCGATGCAAAATATCGATATTGTGATAGCTGGGAGCGAAAAACGTGTGCGATTGATGCTGCTGCTGCTCTTTATTTCGTAAAATCATGAATGTTCTCATTTGTTTTAGTGTGCGGTAAAATGAAAACTGTGTGAGCTGGCTTCCAAAAAGGCGAATGAACTTGACTGCTACGAATACGTTTCATTTCATTGAAATAGATAAAGAATGGGTGTAGAATGATGGGTTTTAGTCTATAATCGTCCTTTGATTTTTGTGTTTGTGTCGTAAATCATGTTGCATTGTTGCACCGCACAGAACTCACAAGCAATTCGATCGTAGGGAGAGAGAGAGAAAAAAAAACACAAATCTATCAGCCTCCCTGCTGCCGCCTGAGAGAATATAACGAAATTGTATTGTTGCGCGCAAGTGTGCTCTCGACCGCATATAGACCACTCGATAGACTTGCAGTCAATTCCAATTATTAATACAACGAAGAAACAATGTGCAGCAAAAGGTATTCATTAAATCGGTGTATATGTGGTTTGTGCATCGAGCACATCGACAAACAAATCGTTCACGATTGTTAATCAACAACTCAATTACTTATTGACATCATGTTACAAACTACATTTTGAAATTGTATATTGTGTCGTGAAAAAGGCTAAGAGAGGAGGAAAGAAAAAAAAAACTAATCGAAACTGCTTCCCATTTTCTGAGGTTGAAATGTCAAGAGTTTTTTTTTTGCATTGTTTAGTCTTTTGTGGAATGAGAAATGCGGCGACGGCGGGTGTTGGTGTTGAGCTTCAAGTTTTTAGAATTGTTGAGAAATTGGAGTAAGTGAATTTCTCAGTGTAACGAATATTGATTCATCGATTCGAAATTATAACATTGAGATAAAATTGTGTACTTTTTTTGTTGTTGTTAATCTCGAACCAATAAAAACTTCGAGTTGCCGCGGAACGATTGAACAAATTTATTATACTTTTCGACGTATTCGACCATAAACAACAAAGTTCGTTTTTCTTCGTCGTCGTTGTTGTTGTTATTACAAACAATATCATAAACATCGAAGCAATTGGTTCCATTTCGAATTGGTATGGAATTTTCATTACTCACTCGCGCGCACAACTTACTCATCTATGAACAATCATTTTAAAACGAAGCGATTTCTCACAAGTGTTCACAGGAAAAATTATTATTGGCAATTTTTTTCTGTTCTGATTAGCCATATGCGTTGTTCTGCACAAACAGTGTGCTATCAATAATTGTCGACAAAATATCCCTTGGGCTTTGAAACGGGCCTGATTGTGAGATATAGCACGTGTAATCATCGAGCGTCCGGTCTTTCGCAGGTTTAACTCTAACTGCGAAAATGTAAACAATCGCGCTCATCATTTACAATTGCAAACGCAAATGAACTGGATCTTGTTTGCTGAGTGTTTCTCCCTCTCTATCTCTCACTTCATTCCGCTGCTGCTGATGCTGGTGATGCGTTTCGCTTCAGGCGATTAGCATAGCAACGGCGCATAGTTTTATTCTGTGTGGCCAGTCAAGCTGTGCAGATAGTCGCACGGGGCAAAATCTTGTTATCGCCAGCACCGTTTCACTCGTGTACTGTTATCGATAGAAATAAAATGCTGTACAAACATGAATTTAATATCCGTGTAAATGTTATTATGGGCAAAAGGGAAAGAATAACTCGTCTTAAATCCATTCCAATCGCTTACTTTGTTTGGCTAATGAGCATATTTCTCTTCGGCTTAAAATTGAATATTTCTTCGTATTATAATTTGTCAAGACATATTTTTGCGACTTGTTAGCTTACGCTTTGATGGTAAGTACATGTCATTAGTTTATTTTTATGCAATTTCTTTTACTCATTTCACTCACTCTCTCTCTCCATGCGGCTCATTCGCTCAACGGACAAATGAAAGGAGATTGTCTGTGATGTGTATTAAAAATGCATCAAATATGTATGCATGAAATGGCTGCAAAAACAGATGCTAATGCGAAAATTGCTTTAATCAATTCTGATCGGATCGGAGAGTTGATGCAAGTAAAAGGCTAGCATTAGCAGAATAATTGAATGCGTATGAGCTCCTAATTGGCACTGAACATGTACAAAAAGCCGTTCATTTACGATGAATTTGTGTATGAGCTGAGCAACAGATATGCATAGCCAAACAGACACTATGTAATCATGTGGTGCACTCTCATGATGAATGAAATCGATGCAACGGCGAAAATGTTCTTTTTCGGTGTGGAATAATGAGCGCGCTGCGTCTTTGATGAGAGAGTGCGATTTTTTTTTATCGGAATTATTCATTTCATGAATGTGAAGTAAAAACCTTCGACGAATGCCCTCCTGGGTCAATTGATTTTATTGAATAAATACTTAATTATGCATGGAGCTAGTATTTGATGGATACTCATAAATCGGAACAAAATGCCTACAATATTCATGTTCGCCGCCGAAGAGTTCTGAATTTTCGATAAATCTTGGAATGATGCATAGCTACAAAGAGAATGCAATAAATGGACGCAATAATGAGGCTTAAAATAAACCATGTTTGCAACTCCTTTACACATCCAACCATTGGTAAACGGGTTAAGTTATTCCAATGGTTTTTTTCCCTCAAATTATTCTCATCACACTTCAATATACACTTGATGAAAGACCACAAAATTCACCGATTGAAATCTTTGCGTGTTCCGATTTTCAACGGTTTTCAACTTGGCAAACATAAAGATCCTGCGGTTTATGTTCACCATTTGACCTGGCAGCCGGATTACACACTGCCAATCAGTTGTGATAGTAAAAATAAATATTTATCGACACATTTATTCTGATTCCAATCACAAAAATTGAATTGCAGCGCTATAGCACACAAAACTGCAGCGAATATATGGCCACTTGCCATAAAATCATTCCTTATCTGCTTGCGCTGCATTTCTCACTGCATGACTCATGCCCGTATTGAATCGCAGTCTCATCCAAACAATATAATATCCAAGTTATGTAATGCATTTTGATTCACGTTTTATACGAGACCCATTGTGTGTATGTGTGTATTATTAAAATAACGCAGCGCTTTGTCTTTCGCTTTTCATTCCATTTGTTTAGATAAGATAACAGCTTTTTATCGATTTTCGGAACGTCGGCGGAATTTTAAATGAAAACACAATATCTTTCTCGATTCTCTTCCGATGATTATCTCCCTCTGTGTGTATGAAGTATATGTGACAACGAGGAATCAGTCATTTCGATATATAGTATGCGATGATTGTTTGTAGCGGCGAGTATATATTAGAAATGAGGCAAACTATAAAAATAGAGCGGTCGATTCCGTAAGTTTTCTTCATCACACACACACACACACATCGAAGGCAAAATAGTAATTGCTCAGTTTTTTAAATTTCATTTAATTAAAGTACGCGCACCGCAGTGTAGAGCTATTATTCGACGTTTGTGATGAAAGGAAGTGCATTTCAATGGCGCTATTCAGCCAAGAAATGGAAAAATTACGGCTGCTTATTAAAATGCAACGTTATTTGTCGACGGTGGCAAGTCGTTGGAAAATTCTTGGCAATGATAACCATAACAATGCATGGAGTGAGTATTCATACGATATTTACGGCAACGAGATTATAAATTCTGCTTTTGTCGTTGCTCATGCAAACGGAACCATCGATTCCTTTGCTCTTGTTTTCCTCTAAATCTTTTTCTCTCGCCCGTCGCACCCACATCCGATCGATTTTAAGACAAAACACAGAGATGAAAAGAGAAAAAAATGAATAGAACGCAAAAAAAACGATGATCTTGATTGAGTTCCCATGAAATTGAGATTATTATGTTGAATTTGATTTGAAAATAGACAGGAGAAAAAAAAAAGCCTCAAATTCCAATGATGTACATCGTCGGTTTGTTTGGATTCAATCGAAGTTTATTATTGTTTACACGAGCAGAATCGGTGAGAAAAACAAGCAGAATCAAGTTGAATCGAAATAACAAGCGGGTAGAGAGAGAGAGAGAGAGAGAGAGAGAGAGAGATAGAATTTCTCGGTATTTTTCAAAAGTATTTTTTCCTTGGTCCAGTGTGATGAGCGAGCTGAACGAATGCCGAGAACATAAAACGCATAAGCTTATATTCATCGCAAGGTTAAGGTCGATTTTCATTTAAATTTTGAAATTCATGAACAACCGAGAATTGCCCATTTTCTCTCTTGCGTCGATTAACATAAACACAGCTGGAATCGTTCTTTTAGTAACATTTTGTTCAGGAAAATGTGTAATAATCCACACTATACGGAACGTGAACGACTAGAGTTAGAAAATGTGTGTTGTTTTTTTAGTGCAATAAGTGAGCAATGTTTTTCGCTACAATTTCCATTCAAAATGCATACGGCGAAATAAACAAAGCGGAATAAAGAAAGAGAGATGTGGTTCGGATGAGTTACATCGTTGGCGATAATGTCGGCAATATATCTCCATTTTACATGACACTTAACAGGTTACCTTTACATTTCGAAACGGCATTGAACACGATGAATGATGTAACCCATCGGAGCAATCATATTAATAATGCCAAAACATGGCAAACATAAAGAATAAATAATATGCGCCTCGGTGTTTTGCCACATTCTATGCAGATTATTCTACACTTTGGAACTTTTCTAGCTCTAGTTTTTCGCCGAGTGGTTTTCTCGTTGTTGCTGTTGTCGCTGTACCGAAATACATGCCGAATCTCGTTGCAAAAGTGATTACATGCGTTGCGTTTGAACAGCAATAAATTCGGCTGTGTGTAAACAGCTCTCCTGGCGCAGAAAAAACACAACACAAAAGATAGACTGAAAAAAAACACATTTGTGATTGTTGTCGGCTTTTCCATGGCCAGCAGCATTTCGGCGGTTTCAATAAATTACAATTTTATTCACCGCAATCATTGTGGAAAAAATGTGTGTTGATGCGGTTTTTGCAAAATTGAAGTAGCCACACGAAAGAGAAAAAAAATCGAAGGCGGACGCATAATTACTTCCACTCTTCGTCATCAAAGCACCAGACAAACCAATTTTGTCTTGACATGTCAAAATCCATTGGGAAGAAACATTTTCAATAAGATTTTTTTTTCTCTGGTTTAAACGTGATTCAAACACCACAAATTTCGTTGAATAATCGGCAACTTTCTTGTTGTTTTGGTTGCTTTCCTGGAAAAAACCCAAAAAAGTTGATAATTTTTAAATTACTTTGCCACTTAAAATTCTGTTTATGCAAACAAATTTATGAAACGCGTTTATTTTGGCACGCCAATCTAAACAAATTTTTTTTCCATGGAATAAACCACACAATTTAATTGCGTCTGGTTTGTTCCTCATTTGATGTGTATGCGCATTTTTTTCTTGTTTAAAACTTTTGGTAAGCAAAATTTCAATTAAAATCGATTGTTAGCTTTCGAACAAAATCGCGTGGAACGAACGTTCATTGACACGAACATGAACAACACAAATTATGATCGGAAATATAATCGATTTGAACACAAAAGCCAAATTGGCTTAGCCAATTAATCGATTTAGCTTAACCAAAGTATCAAAAGCAATTGCCAATAATCGATTGTCAAAATTTTGAATTACTCTCTGAACCGAAAAAGTAGCTCGGAAAAAATGTAGGAAGTGGACCATCTGTGACTAATGATCAAATCGAGCAAATGTTCTTTTCGGAAAAAAAAGAGCAACCGAGTTTCAATGTAATTGAATGAATAATTGTAGTTCGGTCATGAAATTCACATTTAATACGATCGCAATCAATGTCAGAGAACATGTTAATTATTTTCTCTCTTCGCATCGCTTTCTCATTCCTTTACACAGACACACAGACTCACACAGTTTAACTTGTTTATACGTTTTTTGTTTACAGTGTACAGAGCCAGCGTAAAAATGATGATGCGACAGTTGCTTGGAGTGACGGTGCTGGCAACGATTGCCATAATGCTGATGCAGATCCAGACATCCACAGCTTGCATGTGCATGCCAAGACACTCACAATCGTGGTACTGTAATTCAGATTACGGTAAGTTGTTGTTTTTTTTTCCTCGCCCATTTGTGTATATCGATGTTTAAACGCGCGTCACCGTCTCGCACACCGAAACTAAACATCGAAATGATGGTGTTCTGATATCGATTTTCATTCGGTATAAAACGAGGTCTTTCACTGTATAATGAATTCCATTCACAGCCGAAAGCGTTGAATAAAAAAACAAATTTAATTTTTTCTCCCTTGCCGCCATCGCCGCCGCTGATTTTTTCGCATGAATTCCATACGCTCTCCAAATTGATGATTGTTCGCATCTGGCATGAAGGTTTTTCTCCGATACACTTTACAAATGTTCACTTTAACACATTAACTGGAATTTATTATGTTCATAAAATTCGTAAGAAATATTAATCTCTGGCAATGGTTGCCGACGAATCATGGATTCATGGTTCACAGTGCTCATAATTGATTTCGTTTGATCGAGAAACATTTACAAGATGCTCTTTTTTTACCCATTTCATTTTCATTTTTATTTTCTTTTGCTTTTTTCTTTCCAGTGATACTGGCGAGAGTATTGCGAAAATCGAATCGAATAATCAACCACAACGATGTCTACAAGATTGAAGTGAAGAAAGCGTATAAGGTGAGTGAATGAAAGCAAAATGCATATGATATTTCGTGTTGACAGAAAGTTTCTAATTGAAATGAATTTTTTTGCCCAGAAATCATCACAAACGGACAATTTCTTGCGTGAGGGGCGTCTGCTTACGCCCGGTTCGGATGGGCTGTGTGGCGGCTTGAGCTTGAAAGTTGGCAAACTCTATTTGATTGCTGGTAATTCACAGCATATTAACATTTGTAACTACGTTAAAGAGTATTCCCAAATGACCATCGTCGAGAGACGTGGCTTCGCCGGTGGCTACAAAAAAGGATGCGCATGTGAAGTAAGTTCAGAACAACCATTGATTATACTCGTCCAGTTTTGGTGGATAAATTGTATAAAAACTTTTTCTCGGTGCTTTTTTTTTCGCCACGCTCTAGATCAAACCAATGTTCCAAATGGAGGGCTTCCACCAGTCGATTGGTGCTTGCAATTGGCGTCCGTTCACAAAATGTGAAACAGATTACGGTGCCTGTGTTCCAGCACGTGGCCACTACACACCCGAAGGAAAACCACTTAAATGCCACTGGCGACCAAGTCAACCGTACAACACCTGCAAAGCTCGACAGGCCCAACGACAAGATGAACTTTTTTAAATAACAAAAAAAACTATTTCACTTTTAGTCAAAACCATTCACTTGATTATTTACAACTATTTCTCACCAGTTCTATAGTTAATTTCTTCGATGTTTTTTTTTTCTATTTAAAATGAAGTAATAACTGTGTTTCGTGTAAAGATGAATAAATTTATGGTTAGCACGTAGTTAAAGTACTTAACACACTCAAAATCAAATTCTCAAATTGAACTGAAGCTTCTCCGTTTATATTTATATAACTTGTAGCCCGTAGCATTAGGATCAGTACAAATATAAGAACAAAATAGTGGAGGCTTGAAATTTTTATCTCTTTGCTTGGATAGCCAAACAAGATTTTGAATATGTTTTCTATTTGTATTTTTTTTCTCATTCAAATCTCTACAGAAGAAATATTTACTGCAAACATTTTCTAACAGCTGTTCAGGCATTTAGAAATGTAGCGAGTAGCATGCTATAGAGTCGTTTGTTTGCTCAGTTGATGTTTTAATGGTAATCCTGTTCGAAAAGTTCCCAATGGGAACATAAATATCATGAAATTTGAGAAGAAAAACAAAGTTTACTAGCGAAATGTTTTCATTTCGGTCAAGAATGGATCGATACTATTCGAGATGCATAGCACTAACAGAAACAAAGGTTTCACTATCGTAAATGACTTGCTTATGTTTTACCATTACAATGTATGATGCATGCTGAACGCAACATCAATCCGGAAGTTCAAAAACAAAATCACATTCGAAAACTTTAGCTTAGCATTTGAACTAAATTCAAAACAATGTCAAAAGTCAAATTCGTCAGATTCCCGAAGAGTCGTTTTAAAGTGGAATTTAATGCATATCAAAGAAGATTGTGTATGTGTTTCACTCACCAATTCCCGAGCATTTGGGAAAAATGTTTGTTCGATCAGCGGGAAGTTGTCTTTTCCAAGGCGCCGTTGTAGTTGCAACAAATGAGCGAATACCCATGGCTTTTCCTATATTGAACAATGAATTTTCGTAATCAAATTATTTCTCCAGTTTTCTTCAACAAATAACCATTTCTTTACAAAATTGTTTATTCTCATTTTAAAATGAGATTTTTTTTTTGTAACAAATACTGGAAATAAATTCGGATTATTTAGGTTTTTCAAGGAGTTTTCATTTTTAGAATAAATAGACTTGTGTTCATTCACCTGGAATTGATAAACTGAATTTAATGAATTGATGCATGGAACGCCACCGAACTTAAGACCCAACAAGGTCGAGCGATAATCTCGTGAACCATCGCGCGGAGGTTGACGAATCAACACGAAATCTGGTCTAAACGAACGCACCACCTGCGTACATTATGAATAATACAAGAGTGAAAACATGGTAAACAGAATACAGAAATGCAAATATTGACAAAGGTAAGCTTATTATTCTGACCTTGGTGCCTCCACGAAAGACCGCCATCGACACCGTCGTTCCATTCTCAGAACTTGAAGCCAATCCAATTTCCTAAAATTTACAGATGTTTTCAACTCAATGGTGGTACCATTCTTTTGCATTAAATTTTTAATTCTGGTTTGTTTTGTCGAATCATGAAGCTAAAATGGATTATAATTTACCTTGAACTCGGCTTGTTCGACACGAATGTCGTAGTCGCCGTGCAAGCGCTTGCCACGGAAATACTTTGACCAATCGGTGTTCTGATCATCAAGAACAAGCAAAGTAAAGCAACGATCTTTGTTGAATGCTGGACGCGTTGCACTTTGAACAGCCGCACCTGCGAATATCACATTCTCAGTAGAATTCATGGAATATTCAACAGAAAACCTTGGTCGAATTCGAAACGATTCAATTTGAATCGATGGAATTTTTTACAATGTGAAATATTCTTGGTATTAACGCAAAATGAATAATAAATGAAATTACCCGAAATGGTGAAATCAACACCCATTAACCCAATTCGTGAACGAATAAAAATGGAAATATTCCATCAATCTAATAAATAAATCGGAGATAGTTACCAATGATTGATGCGCCTTGATCACGAGCAGCACCAGTCAAGCTCTGAACACGCTGCAATAAGCTTTCGCGTGATTTTGCCGGACTTGCCGGAGCGCTAGTACCACGTGCTGGTCCCTTACCAAAGCTCAACGATAAATCCGGTGCATTTCCAGATTGAGCTAGAACAATTAATAACATCTTCATAAGCAATTTTCGTCGGAGAAATTAGTTTTCTTGTCGTCGTAGTATCAAATGAAACAAACCACGTGTCGGAGCTGGAGGTGGTGGCATACTTGGTGGGCCACCGCTTGAATTGGGCATCGGTTGCTGTTGAAGTGGTGGTGGTGCGCGCGCGGTGCCAGTTGGATCGTTCGGGTCTACATCATCACATTCGGAAGACAAATCTCCCGAACTGAATCTAAAAACGGCCACATTCGTAAATCAATTAGTGCGTGTGCATCCATTAATCACATTTGCAGAACAGAACCAGAACGATAAATAAATTCTACGTAAAAGCATCTATCTAGCATATATGATTGGTTTGAAGCGAAAATGTTATACAGAAAAGTTGAGCGAAAAAATGTCGATGATGAATGAGCGGAAAAGGGATAGCTATATAGTAAACTGTATAGTAAACTATAGTGAACTATATAGCTATCTCTTTTCATTTGACATTTTTCCTCTCAACTTTTCTGTATAACATTTTCGCTCCAAACTACTCGTATATGTATATCAGGAGTTATATATATTATATATATATTACAAGAACTAAAACTAGTTTCGGTTAATAATTTCGTCTAAATCTATACAAAAATAAACACAATTGAACTCAAATAATGTGCAAGTATTCAAGTCCAATTGAAACGAAAAACAATAAATTGGGAAAGAATTTCAATCAATATAAAACACAAAACGAAAACAACGAATTTAGTCGAGAGAGAGAGAGAGACAAAGAGAAAAAAATTTGTCGTAATTACTGTCTGTGTTAAAGGAATTTTTGTTTGTTGTGGCAACATTTTGAAGAGTTGGTGCGGTTAGTATTTATGTGCGCAATTTTGCAATTTTTTGTGTGTGTTCAATCGACAAAAGAGTGTTAATTTTTGGTTTGCACAGAGCAGAATTTAGGTTTGATTTTTTTTTGCGAGAAAAAGAAAGAAAGAAAAAAAATCGAAAAAAGTATATTAATAAAGTGACAAAATAATTCCATTTTTTTTGTGTGTGTATGTAATATTTGTGTGTGTGTGTGTAGGTGTGTTTGTACAAATTTTCGGGTAGAGTGAATATTTTCTCTGTTTCGGTGGTGTCGAGTGTTTTGATGAATGAATGTTTCAACATGATGGATTTACACTTATGATTCATAAGTTATGGATGAGAGGCTGTTGAGTGTAAAATTATGTGTGCTCAATCCAATGGAAAATTGGATTCATGGAAATGAGAAACATTTGTCTGATGCAACGGAAAGAGAAAAAACGTGTGGCAACCGTTCCGACCGATATATTTCATCATTGTTCAGTGTATGTTGAGTTAGAATATGGTTGTGTATCATCCACCAAGACACTTGAAATAGAATAGCCCGAAATGAAGACAGCAACAAGATAGCTTCTAGGTCAATTATTCCGTCTATTAAATTATCTAATGTCAACAGTGGTAAATGACACATTTTTTATGCTACACCCTCCGGCAGAGATCATATTTCAAATACTCTTGGTTGCGAAAAAATGTGTGTGTGTGTTGTGTGTATCCTGTACAAAGCCTTTCATTGGCTCTTAAAATGTTTGAATTTTTTTTTTAAATCGATTTAAATGAAAAAAATATGGTGTAAATTCGTGTCTTTCGTGTGTCCGTTCTCGCCCTCCAGGGGAATAAAATCACGACGAAAAACAGAAAATTAAATCATAACACAAAGTGGATGACAAAAACAGAAATAATGCTCGGAAAGTGAATTGAAAACCGAATACAATGTATATAAAGCGAATGAATTACCTTCGTTTCAGGAAATTGACATTTGAAGTGAAGCTACTTTTGAAACTTGAGAAGTTCAGTGTGCCGGTTTTCTCCTGGTGCGAACAAGAAAAACGGTTATTATATTATGAAATATTAATGAAAGGATTCACAGTGATGGCTTGATAATTGAATTAATTTTGACTCACTTGTGGGGCGCAGATTCGCCCACAATCAACGTTTGCAATTGTGCTAATATTGACCTACGTCACAGAAATAAACCGAAAACAGCTCACCCTAACCGTAGCTGTTTTCGATTCAATTACCAGCTTATTTAAATACTGCTGCTGCTGTTGCTGTTTGAAAAACTCCTTTGTGAACGGATGATTTAGAAATCTGGTAGTAGAAACAGAGAACATCATAAATATGTTAAATGAAAAAAATGTAACAATGAATACGAAGTAAAGGAAACATTGTAATAATGAATAAATTTGCGCGTAATAAGCTGTGAATAGTACGAATTATGGATGGAACGGTGTAAAATGGAAAAAGTAAATAAATGAAAAAACCCATCTTCATCCTTGGGAAAAGCCACAATTTATCGTTTACAGCATAGCCGGATGTGTGTATAAAAATGGAGTGCGTTGTGCTTGATTCAATTTGTCGGCAGAAAAGGATGGGCGAGCAATTTTCCATGGACATTAATTTACAAGCATCATTTGGTCGTTACAAGGTCGTCGTCGTCGTCATTGCAATCGCACACAATCCAAACAGGTTGTTACAATTTCACGATAAGCGCAAACTATAAATAGCAATTCAAAAAGCCCACCAATCCAATAAAGCAGACCGATGTACGATAAAACTCTTTCGCACGGTCTCTCGACATACAAAATAAATTAACACACATACCCAGCGCACGAACTATTCGAATCTGAAATCTCATCTGACGGTTGCCAGGTGTTTGTAAATTGTAAAATCAAACACACGAGACCATAATCCAATTCGAACGTATTAAAGGAATGATTTGGGTAAACACATTCCTTTACGGCAGGTATATGCTGACTTGGTTTTTGTCTTTAATCGATTAACGCAAGGTTTTCACATAGCATTAAAAAAACAGTGAAATTGTATTGTAAACAACTGAATTGCATACAGGTAACACTCGTCTTTTCAATTGTGCGTTGTCGATAAGGTGGGGAATAAATTTTCTATCGACTTCATCAAATGAACTTTCATGTCCCAGTGATTTTGCATAGAAAAACGTGACATGACAATTTTTTACTGAACCCACTCGCACATAATATAATAATCCTCATAAACCTCGCACAACACATTCAGTTCGGTACAGTGTTGCACAACACTGCGTTGATGTGGGTATATAATTTTCCTTTATGACAACATATAAGTTAAAAGAATCACATCCGAAGCACGCTTCCTGACAAAAATTGCTCGGTGCCTATTTTCCCATTTTCTGCGTCGGCTGTCACACGTACCACCGCACTTGCCTTGTTCAAAACAAATATTAATTGATAAAATATGTGTCATTTCTAACGCAGCTTAGGTGCAAAGTTACGCCTCAAATTCACCGATGGAAGTACCAATAAAACACCAACTTCCTTATTTGCTCTTCCAAATTCCATGTAATTTTTTTGAAGAGCAAAACAATTACAGCATAAAATTGAAAGTAGGTTCCAATATTCGTATGGGTTTTGTGAGGCTCTTGCTAAAGTACAAAGGTTTATGTTCGAGGCGGTTTCAAAGCTGTTGTCACAACTTTTTGTTGTAGACCTTTGAAACACTGCGACAATGCCGACATTTTAAATTACTTAAGGGTTTTCGTAGACAAACGGATGACGACGACGACGCAACGGTACATTTCCTTGACATTTAAAATCCACATCAATACGGACTGTTTCGTATTTGATCTGGTTCGAACTGAATGGTATGCCCTTTTCATTGAACGCAATTGAATGAGCGTATGAAAGAAGTTTTTGAAAACTATTGATTCATTATCAGCTGTTATCGAAGTGTATGTGTAATAATCCGAACGCAAAGTTCTTTGACGCCTGACTGCCTGACATACATCTATGTCAATTCAGCAGTGACATGCGATTCGATGGCGATGCGAAGCTTTTTCAATTACGTTTAAAATAACTTTTCAAAAGTTCAATACGCTGCAAATTGACCATTCGAGTGACTTGAATAAAAGTTAATTTTCAGTACAACGAATCCTACACGAGAAACAAGATGTCAAGCAACATAACGAGATGTATTTTCGAACCAAGGGAAACATAGCCAATGGCAAAAATTCAAGAAATAAAGGAGAGAAATTCGAAGAAGAAAAGAAATCCAAGATAAATACACGTCATTCAACGAGAAAATGTGAAAAATCTGAGAAAAATCCAAGACACCAACGTGCTAATGTAATGAGTTCTCCCACTGTTTTTTGCCCATTTCAAAAGTGACGGAGGAAACCATAATATTAGCATTAAACGTTGCATAAACTATTTGTCGTATTTTTGTTGTTGCTGCTTTTTAAATATTTGAAGCGAATTTTTTCTCTACTGGGACAAAGTGTTCGGGATTAGTTAAGAACTTGCGACGCATATCGCATGGTTGAACACCATCACCGTGCACGCCAATCAATGGTTCGCCATTACGTGTGATATTCTTTTGTTTCACTCGCAATGGCATTTGTATCTTGGATTGGAAGCGATTCGACTTTTCTTATCAAACAAGACGTACACTGGTAGTGCCGTTGGCCAAACAAAATCGATAACACGAACAAGCGTTACACCAATTTTCGTACGTTGTCGTTGTCGTTTTCGTCGTCGTCGCAGCCATCGTTGGGTGAATACACTGTGTGTGTCGTCTTGTGCGCTCGACTCCCCAAATCCAATTGAATGAATGTGCATAAAAAACGGAAACGAAAAGCAAGTACTCGCTCTGAAATGTGTTTTTCATTGTAATCCAACGAGCCACCTTGTGTGTGTGTGTGAACCATATTTAAATGAAATACGATAAAAGCACGAAGGTAAAATCATGGGAACGTAGAGAAATACGATGAGGTAAAAAAAAGTGTGTGCATCGATTGTGTGTCAGACAGAATATATATACAGAAACGATAATCACGCTCATAAACAAACGAGGGGAAAAATGATGAATGAAAGGAATTGCGATTTTGTCTTTTTAATAGAAGTCTTGACAATGAACGGCAAGCTCATGTTTCAAATCACCTGAAAAAATGCTTGGCATTTGATGCATAACACAGCATGGTGATATGGAAATTCTTTGCATGTATCACATTTGACCAAGTATGATGGATTTAATTAACGGGGTCTCTAGGTAATTCGAATGATTTTGCATTCATTACATTTTCATAAACTGTTAATAACCATTTGAAAATCAAATCTATACGTTCGACGGTTGCATTTCATCGCTGACTAATTCATAATTTCAATTGGATTTAGGTAAATGACAATAATTACGCGTAATTATCCGTTATTAATGGATGTTTACTGAAGTTAGGGGAGGAAAAATTGCAGAAATTGCTTTTTAAACGCAACAAACGGCCCAAATTCACGTGTAAATTCAATCATGGAACACGAATCTTCGTGGCATTTTCAATTTCCTCAAAACAAGTCATTGCATGGGACCATGGAACCATGGAATGGTTGTTTTGCAACCGCAAATTTGTGTGTCAATCAATGTGAGGCAACATTTTCAAGTGGTGGCGGTTTTACGTAACACACGGCAATGGTATGGCTTACCGAGAGACATGTGTAGGTGATTCGAAATGGAAATGCAATGTTCCAACATCTTGTTCAAGTTTAACTCAAAAACAAAAACACCTCCCACTAACAACTTGGATATTTTTTAGAGCTGTCCAATGATTTCCATTTGTCACGTAGCGAAAACAAAATGTTTTTATCGCAATCAATCACATAGGATAAAAAAAAATATATTTTTTCTGCAGGCAAAAAAAGAGGCAAGTGTCGAATTTCAGTAAAGTGGCTCGTCTGGATTTTGATATGAACCGTTGTTGACTGTTAATGAAATGTTCATTTTCAAGCACCCTTTCTGTTTGGTGTTGCTTAAATGTCTAAAAATGGTGTTGATTGATAAATATCTATGGCAAATTTGTAGCACCTCTTGCCAGTGAAAAAGTGACAGTTCAACGTTTACGTGCGAACGCAAAAAGTGTGCACAGGCACACTCTCTCGTCAGACAAAACATGAAATCCTGAGTAAACAAATTGTGATGTACCAAAAACTAGCAGAAATTTTCCATTTAGAAAAGAGTCAACATAATAGCATTGATGTAATCCCAGAATCGCCCGAATCATTTACGAAAATGAGTTAGGATTTGTGTACGACGTAAAGGTGTAATTTGTTTTCTTCTCTTTGACCAAACCCAGCTTTGAAATACAAACCAAATCGTTTTTTGTGTGATATTTTCTTGGCGTTTTTTTTTCTTCTTCATTCTCTCATTTTCATTTACACAAAATCCCAGACGGAAAACTTACATTTTTTGCTATCACTTTGTTGATCACACAAAATCCGTTCCACACTGAGCAGCAACAACTATAAATACCAATTAGAATGAACTAGTTTCTTATGGCTTATCAGTATCCAAGGAATCCAATAAGCTTTGCAATGCCTCTCTGTAATAATTAATTACAAGCGATGTGTGATTCAGTGACAGTTTCTTATTTTACGGAAACACTAAATATAGACAATTTTCGTTGATGACAGCGGGGCAAAAGAAATGATGACAAACTAAACGATGTGTGTGTTTTTTTGATTCACACACTGCAATTGGGAAAAAATGATTTATGGATAACTAGGTAAAACACTTTCGCTTCCAACAAATGTCGATTTTCACTGTGTCACACAAAAATCGCACAGATGCTACACAAAACACACGCAGCACAAACAGAATCAATGTTCGAACTGAAGAATTTCTCACTGAAAATGCTTGAAAAGTAAAAATGTGAACTAAAGTGTTTTTTTTTTCTTCTTTCTTTTTTATGGCGCATGGCATTTTCATGCCATTTATTGATCCACCGCGTTGGATAAGAGAAACAGAGACTCCACAACATAGTACATACTGCAAAACATGGAAAATGTTATTCATGCTGAACAAACGAATATGAATGATTGGTACAACGCATGGTTTGTGAGTTGAGTAGTCATGCGTTGGAACGCGTTTCGCTTTGAATTTCCCTCGATGGAATGAGAGATAGAGTTTGCATTTAAAACAAGAATGGGATAAAAAAAAGATTATTAGTATTAAGATTGTTACATTATTGAACTGAAAACAAATGGTCAAATTTTGAAAAGGCCAAAAATTTTGGTATACGAAGAAAAAGAAGGAAAACATTACATCGGTTACATCAAATGAAACCAATAGATTAGCTTTTGCTATAGAGCAATCCAAGGCAAAAACCGTGTTATAAATAAATTCATCGCCTTCTCAAATGACAGCAGCTCCATCTATTGAATGCAAACGGAATTTTGCTTCGAATCCGATTTTTATCAAGAACAAACAAATTTGTGGGCTTATTCGAAGTAGTTTATGATTTAAAAGTCTTATTTGATGTAATTTTCCATAATCTAATGCTGTGTAATTGAAACGATGATAGATAAAATTAGGGGAAATAAACAAAACGATGAAATGAAAAAGTACATACACAGCAGATATTGGTGCGTCAAGTGCATAAATTTCAAATTTTTGATGTGAATTTTATATTTTGATTGCATCGCATTTTTATGACTGTGAGAAATAGATAAATTTTTGATTAACACAATTGGGATGAGTTTCAATGTTTATTGTCGTTGTAATAAATCCAAAAAGATCAGAAAAGAGGAACATAAAAGAGCTCAAGTCTCCATAGCGCAGTTGAAATGCTATAAAACAGCGTATATTCTATAGAACATGGAACATGGACTCTTTTATGTATAAAATTCTAATTATTGTTATTATCATACACGGTAAAAGAGATGTTGAAAAAGAGTAAAATGTTTGAAATGGCCTATATTTTGAATGTGAATACAAAAAAAAACCTGATTCATTCATCGTATCCGTATGTAGCCTGTTCGATGCAAAAACAGCAACAAAAAAAAACCCGCGTTGAATTCCTGTTTTAAAGAATTAGTTCAAGTGGCCGTTGCACTGAAATTCCCCATTAGAATATGTAACGCGATCAGATGCATAAATTAAGGCATTACATTGCATCTACGCAATTTGGCCGTACGTTAAAAGAACAAAGCAGCAAATTGCAATTGCTGTTTAGAACATATAGATATATATCGTTGATGCTGGTTCATTGAATGCAATGTTAGCCTTCAACCGATGTACAAAGTCGGACACAGCACGGCAATTAAGCGTTTAAATGTGCGATAAACAAAAAAGTAACAGCGTACAAGTACACCATAACCCCACCACCAACACCACCATCACACACACTCGCGATAACACTTCAGTCCGATATCAGTGTTGCGTTAATGTTTGTCGGAACAATAAAAAGAAAACAAATCGTCTGCAAAGCGACTGAAAATGTTGTGCATATTGTTTTACATCGAGAAATCGCATATATTCTTTTGAGCTACAGTCCATTTGACCGGATGATGTATGGAATAGGAAAAAAAAGAAGAGAACAACAACGTGCGATTAATGTACTATTGATGAGATGGAATGGTAGCGAAACGAGTTTGGGCTATGGAATTTGACAAATGACACCAACATAATATTCACAATTTAGCAACAACTCGTTAGTTTTTTTCTTCATTTGGTTTTGCATACGAAATTGGCGTGAATTGCACAATTCGCGCGAAAGACAGAACAAATGAGAAAAAAAATGCGTTTCGACCATTGAATTCTACAACTGAGAATAGAATATTGTGCGCGCCATAACGTTACGACGAGACAAATTTCAGCGAATCAAATGAATAACAGACATTACGATACGGTTTTCAATTCTCACACCGACCCAATCGTCTGTTTTCTTTTTTCGAGCCGAATTCGTGGTGCGTTTCATGCGCAAACACAAAAGACAAACGAAATATCCAGAACTCAATAGAGTCGTCATATAGAATGTGTAATTTGACTTGAGTTTTACCGTAGATTCATAGAGCTGCTATCGTTGTTGCTGTTGCTACCGATGCCAGTGATGTTAATATTGCGTTCGCAAACAGCGACCTGCTCTGCGCTGTTCAAGCAGTTACGATACGGTTTCGCGCTCACCAACACTTCCATTTCCAGTTTTCTGTTTACCTATCGGCTATTTCAAAATAACGCGCGACCTAACACCAACACAATTGCATATATTCACGCGCGCGCGAGCAAGACCAACAAAAGAACCAGAAACCGAACGGGCTGTTTTGTTTGCATTGAGTTGGTGTATTGTATTAGCTTATGTGTCGTTGTATGTGTGTGTATGTGTGCAGCGTATTCATGATCAGCGATCGCATCGTGCTCGCCGAACGTACTCAAACCGTCTGCACGTCCGTAACTTCCAGTCAGTCATTATTTTCGATCCAAAGTGATATGTAACGATTGCGACGCTTTTGTGCATACGCGCAACAGTAGAGAGAAAAAAAAGCATTGTTTTTCTGTTTTAGAAAGAGCGCATTTCATTCAACCTAAACATTTATCATTCACAAGAGACAACCAGAGTCAAATAATCATAATTTTATTCAATTTTCTTCTCTCTTATCTACAAAGTAAGTGCAGTTTACAAGTGAACAAATTTTTTCTAACAAATAAACAAAAAAAAAGACGACGTTTTTATTGTAGTTTTTATTAGTAGTTGAAATAGTGTGCGGGTTGCTTCCAGTGTACGTGAACCAAAAAGTGAATTATTGAGTTCAAGATATGCATATCAATTATTACAAACGCAATTGTTGCGAGTCTGTTTACATTATTGAGTGTCGATGCGAACGAGTAAATGAAAAAATATTTTATAGAGAAAAAAAACCCCAAATGCGGCAGCACTTGCAACAACAACACGGTTGAAATAAAAAAGCTGCTCAATTTATATACGTCAGAATATTAGAATTGTTATTTCAGTGTGATGTAAATTTGTTTCTTGGTTGATTTTGACAGATGCGCGCGCGACCACATGACTAAATCCATAAAACAGGAAAATGAGCGCTACCTTTTCAAAATGCAATTGAAATTCACTAAAGTATGCTAGTCTATTGAAATGTATCTATCTGTTGAGAGAGAGAAAACGAACAACAGCAACTAAAAAATCCAGCAAAAACTTGTGAACAAAACAAGCGACACAAGAATAAATAAAAACGTATCATAGTATTAAATTTGAAAATGATATCATGATTCATTTTCGACAACAGAACGTTGTTGCTTTCGTGTGTGATTCGACATTGAGCATCCCACAGTGGTTCACATTTCGGAAACTCATGTGAATTGTGTAACCATTTTTATTAACTTGATTCAGATTACAACATTTTTTTTTCTTCTCATTTTCGTTTTTCCCTTCTTCGGCAATATGTGTGTTTTTTTTTCTTCCTCACAACGCTGTGTCTTTTGTTTCGTTCTTGAGATCGGGTGTGCGAGTACGAGGTGTATGTGTGTGCCAATTAGAGCAACGCTCTCACTCTCTGTCGCATTTTACCTGGTGCGGTCTTGTTGTTGTGTTTTTATCACGGAATAATCCCGAAGCCACAAAACAAGACCTCTTAACCATCTTGTGCCAAAGCACAGCAGACCAATTTTCAACACGTTCACATTCTTTGTGGTGGCCGCACGGAATAAAAATAGAAAGTGTTTTTGTCGATGCTTTTTTTTTGTCTGTCTCGACTCGCCTGCAACACGCGCTCTCTCTCGCGCGCGCGAACACACACACGATACTCATCGATTCGAAAATGAGGAAGAAAACCATTGGGAAGGTAAAAATTGAAACCAAATCTTGTTTGCATGGCCTGTTGACTAGGCAAGCAATAACAAAGCGAATTGCGCGCGCACGCACACGTTCGCGAGAGAAACATATAATAATACAGCATTGAAAACAAAACAGAAAAAAAAATGTCTGCGAGACAAAGAAATCGCGAAAAAAGAGGTGTTTAAATGCTCATATAGT
The DNA here is from genome assembly GCF_009176505.1 of Sitodiplosis mosellana. Classification (NCBI taxonomy): domain Eukaryota; kingdom Metazoa; phylum Arthropoda; class Insecta; order Diptera; family Cecidomyiidae; genus Sitodiplosis; species Sitodiplosis mosellana. The sequence goes on from NW_022595246.1 coordinate 9,165,202, forward strand.
GTCGATTCGTCGCTAGACTCGTATACCACACGCGTCCGATCATCGGAGATTATTGACATGGCACTTTGTTATATCATTGCGCTCACTCGCTCGTTCGCTAACAGCCAAACTCTCGGAGATGATGATGTGTATTTTGTTACCTTATTATTTATTACTTGCAGTTTCCACTCGATGGGCCAATTGCCATGAAACAAATGAAGAGAGAGAGAAAAATAAATTCGGTTCGTTACGAAACACCAAATATAATACGTGGACAGCAAACGATCGTGAGCATCATCTAATTGTTGAAATCACAAATCGCGTACTTCATGAGAGCGTATTGAAATCGGTTGAAGAAAAGCGCATCGGATTTTCCAAGGCGAACTCATCCAAACAGCCAGGGAGAGAGAGAGAGACCAAAATTAGACATCGACCGAATTGAATCACAACAACAACCAAATTTGTGCAATTGAATGAGAGAGATGTACACAAAAAAATCATTTCCTTCTTCTGGAAATCAAACGAATATAAAATCTAGGTCGGAGCAATGATTTAAATTGGCTGAACGATGCTCGAGAGAAAAAAAAACGATTTTTTCCTTCTCTTCAGAGACAAAAGCTTACTTTGTTTGCAACCAGTCTTTTTTTGCGCACATGAACAGCAATAGATAATGTAACTGAAGCTCATTAGTTATATCCAATGGACTTATCATGTTCACGTTATCAATTTCAAGCACCAAAATGAACCTGTAACGTCGAACAAAAAATCAGGTTCTTCGCTTACGGTTCATTAAAACGGATCGATCTCAATAGGAATTTAATTAACGAGCTCATTTTGATTGCCGCTTCGCGAATTGTTTGGTTCGCGGAAGAATTCGTGTCTTTTTCATGCGACGAGGATCGTTTCATTGAAATCACAAATCCCCATTACGGTAAAAATAGTTTATACTTTGCGCACACATACACACACACACACAAAACATAAAGCTTTGATTTTCGAATTATGGCGCCAAATGCACCAGCAACAACAGCCGCATTCGATCATCGTCGTTGCCTTCTGTATCATTACATTTTGTGTAAAATGAATTGCCAATGAAACCGAACGACCGTTGCACTACCAATTGCGATAAAGAACCAACCATTTTTAAATGTTCCGTTGCAAACTATCCGTTTGAATTGCGAGCGCGCGCTTAAAACTTGTCATGGCAACGAAAACGCTATTTTGCAAAAAAAACAACAACACCATACACACGTTTAAATCGTTTGAAATTCTTTGCACATGTTGGCTGTAGTACTTTTGGTTTCTGTCTCTCACACTCTCTGGCCAAACCGAAGGAGATGCTTTAATCCATTTAAGTAGACACGATACGTTTGCTTCTTGTGCAGCCAGAATGTGTTTTTGCGCGTGCGCGAGCTACAATTAAAATATTGAATGATATCGCCAACGATGAAAAACAACCGTTTGTGTTTCGCAAAGCGATTCCTATTTCGTTTTTTGCGGTCGCTTCGAATAGAAGATCGGGAGAAAAAAGAAGGTAAACGGTTTTCGTGTTTTGACGTACTTTTCGATGCAATCAATACCTCGTTTGGAAATTGCTCGTCTTGTTCGTTGCTTCAGTCGTTTTTTTTTCTCTCACTTCACCTGCCTGAGCTTAGAGGTCGGGCTTCTATCTATTGAGTCAAGCAATTGCCACATTCTGTCGTGATGCACGGCCACAACGTTGCTTCGGTCGAGATCGAATTTGATCTGCTTTGTTTCACGCTCTTGAAATGTAGATGCTTTTTGACCGGTCCTGAAGAAACATTTTTAACGGAAACAATTTATTATGCCAATGGAATCGTTTTTCTAAATCTTCTTTTCTCCGAAGACCGTTCCTCTGTTTCTTCGTTTTCAAACGATCGAACGGAACGAAACGGAAGCGAAGTGATGGCATATAATCAAATATTCAACAAACAAAGTCATAACGGTGATTGTCGACCGTCTATCATTTCGAATATTTTATCACAATCAAAAGCATTCGATTCGTCAATAGAAAAAGAAAATCAACAATTCCATTGATTAATCTCTCTTTTTGTCATAAAAAAAACATTCCAGCATTACACAACAGAAATCGGTTTGATGAATAAACGGCATATATTCATGCTGCTAAATAGACCCGGTATACATAACGCAAATGATTATGTTCGTTTCGGGTCGATTCGAGTTCGTGTTTGGCCTAAACAAATTCTTTATGATCCATTTTGTTTGTAAATATGATGATTCGCATTTTAAGTGGAAAAAAGAACTCACAATTAAACCAACAGACAAAACAATTCAATAAACAAAGTCTTTTATGCTTACTTCAAGCTTACTTAATAAGAGTTGTATCATTCCATCCCGAAAATAGTTATCTAGTTCAATTCAGACGACCGCTGTAATTTGTTATGCTTTGGATTTGAATCTTATTCACCAGACAGCGAACAAAATCGGAATGGACCTGTTTCTTGTTTTCTATCTCTTCGTCGATAAATGTAATCGCATTTGTAATGGATTGATGCCAAAATGCATTTGACCAAATGCTTTTACTTTGGAATGCTGTCGGTGTCGAATTGATTTCATTCTTTTTCTTTTCTGTTGTGTTTGACTTCGGTCAAAATGTGAATTGTTCTGGTTTTAGGTGTGTCGGTTCTTGTTTTTGTATGTAGCTGACAAATCCCACGTAAACCAATTCGCAATGCCAGCTAAAATATCTACTTTTTTCTGTTCTACGGCTGAAACATTTTTTTTTTTTTCAATTTTATCGTAAGACAAGTTACCATTGAATATTTGATGTTGTTGTTATTTTATTGTTGTTGTTGTCTTCTGTATGTTTCGCAACCTGTTTGCGGCTTATTTTCTCAGTGGTTTTATTGGAAATCAACTGGAGGTGTAATTTATTAAAATAAGAATAAAGTCGCTCGGTTGGGAATGACGATCGAAATTGTTGTCTGGTTCGGATTATGTATGTGCGTGTGTATGCTTATCACTTTTCGCCTGAGACACCAATCTCACAATTCGGATTAAAAATATATGTATCCTTTCTGCGCGTCCGCCGAACCAACGAACCGAATGCAAACAGCGCTTGGTGTGTGGCACTAAAAGGTTTCTTCTTTATTTTTCGCAACTAGTTTTTTTTTTTCGTCTGTGCTTTTCGCAAAACGAATCCGATTCGCATCACAAGTGAACAGAAAAATGCCCTGAAGATTGATCGTCACACGAGCACACCATACACCATCATGTCTCAAGAATATTTCACAAGAGAAAAAAAATGTGGGTGTGTGTGTGTGTGTGTGTGTGTACCAGCAAACAGACGCAGACGAATGATTTTTTATTTTACGTAATATTTCATACACGATTTGTGTTTATCGTTTTCGATTAGTCGAAATGTGCACGTCAAAACATTCATATTTTTGTGTGCTTGGGCCGGCCACATTTGCAAATAGCGCAAAAACAAAGCAACTACAGAAGATGAACAAAACCAAAAAAAAAAAAACAATATGAAAATTCATAGCTTCACATGTCGGTGTGTTGCAATTGGATTCGGGAATGAACCAACGAAGCAACAAAAAAAAAACCACGAAGAAGCACCAGGCGGTTGGAAAAACGTGAAGATGAAAAATTGAAATGGTCAAAATGAAGATCGTTTGTGTTTGGCTTTTTTTGCCGTTGTTTTCTTGTCTTTCCATTATTTAAATGCGCATATATTGCATATAAACGTCGACCAGAATGAGTACACACGCGTCCGACCACATAATCCATGCGTTTTATTTCGGTCACCATCGTCTCACTCTCCATGAGAGCCATACCATCATATGGACAGAGGTAAAAGAGCATTAAACAAATATTGCAATAGAATACACAGAGAGCAAGAGCGCGCGGCGAATAAAGACACAGACTGGGCAAAGTGTTATGATGTCATCGTTTTATTTCGTTTACGTCCATCATACTCACCACCACATGCATATTCCTATTGCCAATGTGAGCTTCGTGTATGTTCGACGTAGCGCATTTGAAGCCAAAGATAAGCCAGTGGTTTTGTCGCATTTATTGATCACGAAATGTGCCTATAGTTTCGCTATATATTCTATTGTCTTTTTCGTCTTCGTTCGTTTCGCCCGCAGCATTCTCTTTCGCTACCCAAACCATGACCAATTTCAGAGAATACTTCGTTTTGCTTCGTTTATGTTTTTGTCTCTGCAGTTAAACAGTGTTTTCTATTTAATGGTTTTTTTTCTCTCGCATCGTCGTCGTTTTTGTGCACACGCGCGATGTATGTTGGTGTGATGATGAAGTAACCCACGTCATTTTAGTTTTCATGCGAAATAATAATGGCTAATGTATGTTGTTTCAGGCATTCTAAGGTCGCAAATGATGTAAGCTGAAATGGTTTGTCGTTTAAAATGCGACACTAAAACATTGTGTGTCTCTATCTCTCTCTCTCTCTCTCTCTCTATCTCAATTTTCTGCAAACGTTTTACACTCATTAATGAGGTTCGCTGCTCCGCAACAGGTCTTTTAGTGCGTTGTGACATTAAGTGTCCCATAAAGTGCACAATTTAAATGCATTTCAGAATGAATGCTGACGTTTTCAAGATTCAAATGCAACCGCATGCAGTCGACGTATTGCATTTTCAATTTTTTCTTTCTCTCTCTCTCTCTCTCTGCAAATTATATTCGCAAATTAATTACAGAAATACTAAGCAATTTTGTTTCTTTATCGTTCATTCCAAATGAACACGCAAACCACAGTGTGCTGTGCATGCCATTCCAAAAATGGGGCTTCATTGATTTCAATAAAAATGGAATGAAAAATAAAAATGCAATCTTCATTAAATCGCTGGTTATCATAATTATATGCCGGTTGGCCAGTGGTTTATCAACGAGAATTCAATGGATTTTCCAAATTTCCGATTAAATGTTCACGCGGCATGAAATTTGTTTTCGTTGTTTGTTACACCGAACGTACGTAAACATGGAATGTATTCGATAGGATGGTGGTGATCGCTTCCGCTCCAGTTGTCACTAATTTGACATTTAATTAGAAAATTAAATCCGTTTTAGACTTGCACGGATAATCTCTTTCAGCTAAGCCAGCCAGCACAACGTTGCGATGCAGCAGCAATAGACGGGTGAAACATAATCTGCAAACAATATGCCATACCTTTCACTCGTTCACGTGAATTATAGGAGACAGTTTTGGAGCAGCCCACAAAAAACGGAAATTCAGATTCACTTTTCAAAACCGAGGGAAAAAAACCGTCGTCAACAATCAACTAATTGAATAATTTTAATTACATTTTGTTTGTGGCATCGCGCACGAGAGTTGGATGAACAAAAGTTGATGGGTTTAGTGCTGGGCTAGCACTGCTAGCAAAGCCAAAACACAAAGACAAAGATCGCGCACGATCAAGATGACAGTTCAGTTCCCATTGGGGAAATATCGTCGAAACAATACAAAACAATAGCGACGTTACCATGTGAAAAGTGATGTTGTTGCTTTGGGTTTTCATTTTCTTTTCCCTCAAATGACACTTTACTTATATATATAAGACTTATGTCTCTCATTTCATTTCTGGTATTACATTTATTTTTTTTTATCTTTATTTACGATCCGTACACTGAAACTCATTAACACGATTTCGATTTGAACAGAATGTAAACAATTCGTTTTTTTCTGCGGCATGGTAAAAAATGCGCATTTTTAAGAATAAAAAAGTAAAATATAATACCAAGATTTAACCTCCTAATGTGGATTTTATTTTTTTTTCCCTCATCAAGCATTGAATGGAATCTAGTGCATAAAATTGGTGAAAGAAGTGAAAACAGAACTACGAACGATTACGAAAATTGACTTGAATTGAGCTAACAAAGTTCACTGCCTTCAACAGAAGAAGAAGAAGAAGAAAAACGAACCAAGCCAACGCCAACACAGACACTTGCGATGGCAACGACGCGATGGCCTAACACAAGATCCATCACATATCTATACCTACTGCTGATTTGTCGGCTCTCATTTGATGTAAGTACACATAGAAACGATAAGTTTTTTGAAGCAATGAAAATAAACGATCTGGTTTAATTGAAATATTACAACGATTAAGGCATTAGAAACATCTTTAAAAGATCATCTTTATAATTGAATTTACAAATAAACATCTTGATAAATGTAGTAATTTAAGCGAACCATTTTTATGAATCAACAATAACCCATTACCCAATTCCACTTTCATTCTGCACGATTCAACGAATTTCGTTTCCAGCTCATTGTTTAACCGTGCCGTTCTTCGCGAATCGCACTTTTTTTTGCTTCCGCATTCGATTTGTGGGTGTGTGTGTGTGTGTGTGTGTGTTCAGGTAAATACACAATTAAGACACCCAAAACGTGTACTTGAATCGTGCAAGAAAGCAAAACAGAAAACACAAAATTGGTTCAATAAAAAAATTGAAGCTTTTGTTGGCTGAATCAGAGCGCGTTCATATTTGGTGTGGGAAGTGGGAATAAATGCGAAAACGGCATGCCAAAGTTATGGCATGCACACAAAATAGGAACAGCTGACATGGAATTTTAGTCAAATGGACGACATATCAATTTTGATATTCGTATTGACTTGTCACAGTGTTTTGTCGTTGTTGTAAATGACACCTACTGAAAACTCACACCACTGTTTGAATGCTGACATCACAGACGTTGTCGGACATTTTAACGGCATCTCAAATCACACATAGCGTATTTTTTTCGATAATCTGCCATTCTATCAAACATCTTTAACGGACTTTAGGCTTTGAAAAGAAAACTCCATTCTTTTTTTTCGATTCAAAAGTGAATTGTCAGCTAATGACGAGCTATTGATCTTCGGTGGTCACGACTGAAATGAAATTTAACGTTTTTTTTCCTGAATGAAGTTGCCAAATTTAGCGCCAATTTCCAAGAACAGTTTCAAAAGTAACGGAAAATAAATTGAAATGGAATCGAACGTTTCAAGACAATGGCAGCGTCAGTTGAAGATTTATTCGATTTTAATCACAGCGGAGACAAATGTCAGTTCAAAGACACTTTCTGTTAGATTTTGCCTGATAAAAGTACCGAACTCCGAGAAAAAAAAAGAAATATTATAAGCGAAAATCTACGCAAATGGAAATAAATATTCAAAAAAGTTCTCTTTCTTTGAAAAAAAAAGGTTCTCTTTCAGCAATTTAAATCTCTCACGTAAAATACAAAAGAAGCAAATTAAGCATTCAATGTACAATCGCACACGTTTCGTTTGAGTAATTTTAACGAGAATGTTTGTGCAGTAATTAGAATCATAACCATAACGTTTGCATGCTGGCAATGATTGGTCGCGAGTGCGCGCCTTTTCTTGTATATTTATACATTTTCCAAGAACTCCAATTTCTTATGCATGAAAACGAAAATGAGGAAAAACAAACAAAACATACGAAAAAAAAAAATACAGCCCAGGCAAACGAAAAACAGACATGAACTTAAAGAAGAAGAAAAAAACAAATTAAACAATTCTGGTTTACCACTTTATGGTGAATGCACAAAGCAGTGCATGGAAATCATAAAGAGAAAAAATTCTTACAAATACTGGCATCGGCACTTTCAATTACTACATTGGATTGCAAAGTCAACTGCGAATTATTCCATACAAATTGCGCTAGTATTCGCGCTGACCAAAAATGGTTGGTGTTTGTTTGGTTTTGTTGGTGTTGTCAGTTGGGCCCCAAAAGAGCCTACCTGGATTTAGCGTAGCAATTATCTTACAATCATCGTTTGGCACTGGCCGCGCGACAACGACAACTTGTGCACACTCACACGCCCCGGTACAATTGCACCGAGAATTCGGTGTGATCAGTTTGCGCGAGTCACACACATCGCACATTCCATATGTAAAGTGTAGTCAACGATGAATCTACACACAATAAAGCATATATACATTTTTTTCTCTCTCGATTTGGATTAAAATAAGCAGCAACAACAACCACATCACCAGCATCACCAGCAACATCAGTAACACAAAAATGTGAAAATCCAAACATTTGTACAAATATATTTTCGTGGCACAAACAAAGAATACACATTTTAAATACGGTGTAATACATTACGTGCCTCAATTGAAACTGCCATTATTTATGGTGACACAACATATATAGTGATCGCGCGCGAGAGCACAGAGGAACTACGGCCAAACAAAAAAGAAAACGAATCTGTTCGTGTGTCGAGTTCATTGTTCTCATGTTGGCGAAGCGTGCGGGAGCGAGCGAGCAATCGGGTGCGGATTCTCTCTCTTGATGCCAACAATTCAAAATTGAACAAGCACAAATTCATTTCAATTCATTTGAACATATATTGTCATCTGAAATGCATTCGACTTATACAGCACGAATGCAGTGTATAGAAAAAAAAGGAAGCTGCATAGCTTTTTTTCTCTCTCGGTGTGTTATCTAGCTGTGCAATGGAAATGGAAATTAAAAGTCGCTGTTTGGATTTATGAATAGAAAATTGCGGTTCGGTGTGACCCTTTGCATCTGTTGTCACCTGATAATCAGCCGTCGCTTGAGCTTCCATTTTATCTTCATGTGTCTCTTCGCCTTTGCGTCTCTTTCTCTCTCTCGTGAGCATACAACACTTTAGTTGGATAATCGGTGTAGGTTTCGCTTGAATGATGCACATTCCGTGAGAATCAATGATTTTCCAGTTGCGCTTGTGTTCATCGACGGCTTTAATTACTCCCCAGTTTGCCGTCAATGTGTTTTGCGCGCGCGTTCTTCTTAATTCTTACTTTCAACATATGGGTTTTGTGTGTGTTTGTCTGTATTTATTCATGTTTTTCAGTGAAGCATGATGCAGAAAAAAAATGTATATGATTTGATCGCATCGCGGCTCAATGCAAGACATTTTGAAACGTCAATACAATGTTCTAATCTAACAATTCAGTGTCGAGCCATAACCACTACGTTTTTGTGTGTGTGTATGCGATGCGAACATTATGCGCATAATTGCAATCTTATGGATGCGTGAATACGCGAATACTATCATTAAATCTGCTTATTAGTCGAATTCAAGTAGCAAATTCGTATTGTTCATCGGCATTTTTGCACACACACCAATTTGCACAAATCATAGCTTTTCTTTCTATTTAGTTTGAAAGAAATACCGAACGAAACATTTTTAGCGAAAGAAAATTATTCAGAATGCTCGCATTTGATTTTCAAATTTGAATTTGAATGAGATTTCGCAAGAATATGCACACGCGGCTAAGGTTCATTGTTCCGAAGTGATTCAAGTGATTGAACGATTCCTAGAACGGTGATTGGTCATACATATATTTTATTCACTCGATGCGCCGCTTCTTTCTCAACATAATTTCCGCCTTTAGCACACGAACCACTGCGTGTTCTACTTAAACACACTCGCCTATTATGATCACGGATGTAATGTAGCCAAGTTGTTCTTGGCAAATCTTTTGTTGCTATATGAACAGATCGTTAGGGTGCGATGATCACAATACGTATATGTGATATGTACGGCTATTGCCTACTACTGTCTCTGCATCGCATTTTTTAATCTGATGCTAAATACCCGATACTATTCTAACTACTCAATATTATCGTCTTCCGTTTTTTTTTTCAGTAGGTTCGCAAGCTGTTCGGTTAAATAAATGATAAATTACTGATTGTTAAGCACTGGTTGCTAAAGAATGCACCCAACAACAATAATTTACAGCATGAAAAATGTAAAGTAATCAATGAACAATAACTGCGAAACAACAAATACGGCACATTTACATTGCAAATGTTACAAATTTATACAAATTTCCATGGTTTAGAACGAAATATTTTTGTTTTTAACTCGATTCGAAATATAGATGCGTTGATTGAATTGAGATTATGGAACTCATTATCAAGTCGAGATTTTGTTCATTTTTTTTGCATTAAAAATTCATTTGTCTCGTGTTCAATTGAGCACTTTAATGACATTTATGAAGATATTTTTCAGCTAAATCTCGATTGTTTACAAACTTTTTGCACACATTTTGCTCAATTCTGACGTGGTTTGTGTCACATTTCCATGCAAGACGTGAAATTCATCATTTCTAGTTTTTCTCAATTCACATTCGTTCAATTGGTATATATCACTCATTCGATCGAATTAACATTTCAAAATACAAAAAAGATCCGTTTTTACCCTAAAGATACAGAACAACCGCTAATCGAAACGCTCGGGCATATTTGCAGCACGCAAACAAAAAATTGCCAATGTGCAAAATGTAGAGAGAGAATCACGGTGCAACATTTCATGTCAGTGACAGCTGCTTCATGTGAAATGATGCGACTCATTTCAAGTGTCTGCTTGGATTACGTGTTACCATAAATTAAATGCGCCAATCACATTAACTATGCGCCACAAAACGGCCACTCGATTTACGCTTGATCTATTTCTTCGATCAAGTAAATCGACATCATCGAAGCGTTTCTACTGTGCCCCGGTCCGTTTGCATGCATACTATTATCTCTCGGTTTATGTTTGTGTTTGTTCTTGTTTCATTTTAGCGGAGGCTTTCTTTATGTGACCCGTTTTGCCATTTTCCGTTTCATAATCATTTCATGTTTGTCGATTTGAAATGATGAATAATAATCATCGCCGGCATCGAGCGCGCGCATACGCTTGACAACCATATCCAATGCAAGCAACAAAGCAAAATTACGTGTTAAGTGTTCGAACTTGAAGTGGAACGAAAAGTGAGCCAGCGTGCTGTTGTTTCATACTTCATTTCACAGCACTTGTTAGTTGACAATTAAAACCATTATTTCCACTATGTTTGACAACATTTCGAAACAATCTAAGTCAAACAATACGTTAAAATGGCTCATTCCATCGAAATGACTTAGCTGTCGCTCGTTCTCTTCCACATCGTTTGACACTTTTTCTTATCACTTGATATTTATCTAACGAACGCTTGGACTTATCCAAAAAGTAAACGAAATAAAGACGTTTTACACAAGTGTTTTCGAGAGAGAGAGAGAGAGAGAGAGAGAGAGAGAGAGAGAGAGAGAGAG
>NW_022595246.1:9176269-9200873 GCF_009176505.1 Sitodiplosis mosellana
GAGAGAGAGAGAGAGAGAGAGAGAGAGAGAGAGAGAGAGAGAGAGAGAGAATGGAACGGCAAAATATGCTCTAAATAGAGGAATTTTTTCTCTCGATAAAACCCATGCTGAGCAAGCAAACTACGCCACCTGCACTAAGCCTGGCAGCACATACAAAACAAAGACGTGTAATTTTGATTACGTTTTCTGGCGACAGCGAAACCAATCTTTTTTTGCATTGTCGATACACTTACTATTTTCCGTTGCGATAAAATAATAATGAATCGATGGAATGGGTCTGGGAATGGTTTCGAACGAATGAGGTTGAAATTTTATTGGTTCGGCTATGCCTATTGAAAATCGTTTATTCGGCTCCATTTTTTTTTTTCACTTTTACGAGCGATCAAGCCGAAATGCAAATGCATTGCCGTGGAAAATGTCTGTAAATTGTGCACTGTTTTGTGTGTGCGACTTCCGTGCCGCCTTTTGTGCACCCAGCTAAGCGCACATTCTCACTCATAAAATAGTTTGGCGATTGGATTTTCTCATGCAAAAAAAAACACACAACCGGAGAATATTTCGAGCGGTAAATCGTTTTGTTGAACGAAAATAAAAATGGTTTTTAGTTTTGTCGATGCAATAAAATTGAGATAGATTAGATTGAATCCGTGCAACCGAAAAAAATTTGAAGAGAAAAAAAAAACAGGTTTCCACACGTTTTGTACACGGCCGTGGGTAAAGTGGATTTGCATCGTAATGGAATCGTTTGCAATTGATTTGCAAGTTAAAAGTTATTATCATCGATTTTATGTGGGTGTGCAGGGTTTTTGTTTTACATCAGATTTTTACACACGCCGACCATTCCGATCGAAAAGTTCCGAGAGCAAATTCTCGTTATCTGTGCTTGTGTGATTTCACATTGAATGGAATTCCAGCATTAAATTATGCAACATTGTGTATGCATTCAAAAGCCGCACACGAAACATGTAATTTCTCTTTTATGCGCGGTGTGTCGACTCGCGCACATGCGCTCTCGTTTCGGAACGAGAAATTGGCTCGATGTGTGTGTGCGCGTGCGCGGCGCACTCAGTTTGGTGAGCGCCTTAAAAAGGTCTGATTTGCTTGTAATATGTTTGCATTAGTTTATCATCCGTATCAAACTTCTATTCGTAGAAAATCCAGACTCTAATTGAATAACTCAGTTTAAAGCGAATACATGTTGTTTGCTTTGGTTTCGGAATCGTTCCCAAGCCCAGATACGATTGTTTATTTTGTTGATGATGACGACGACGACGGCGGCGAAGGCGAGGGCGATGGCGGTATGCACAGCGCGTGTGCATAGAAAAGTCATAATTTTTCATTGTACGCCGCTTGGAAGCCTGAAATGCCGAAAAGTAATTTACCTCTCAATTTCAATAAATAAAATTGTTTCTTTTTCGCGTTCAAGCGAAAAAACATCGAAAAAACATTATTTCGGCATGTTTACTTTGTTTCGCTTTTATTTTATGCTGTGATTTAACCGGATTCATTTTCACTTCATACGGTGTGAAATGAAACAAATATAATGGAAAAGGTGCATGATAGCTGACTACCAAAAAATGGCTTTTATTTTCTGCTGTAGCAAAAACTCGCACAATTAAACTGACACACTGATTAAGTACAAATATAGCAACTCACTATATGTGGACGATGACGATGACGACGACAACGACAACGAAAACAACAGCAACGGCGATCGCAAACATATGAGCACATACGATAAATCTCTCTTCGGGTCATTGTATAAGCATAAATGAATTCGAATTACGCAATTACATAATAACTGAAGTCACTCGCTTGAATGGTGGCACCATGGGCATCTTCAGTTTTCTCGAAAACTGAATCAATCCACTGGAACAGCAAAAAGCATGGTATCGTTGAAGAAACATAGAAATGCTAGATTGAGAAGCAGAAAAAGACCAAACTTGGTTAATTGTATGAGGACGCTTAGCGAGCAATGATCTCACATACTACGAACTGAATGATGATAAATGTGTAATTACAACATTGAGCGCCCATTAACATCTCTCACATCGATTGATGGTGCTTCCCTATTCCAACATACGGAACCATTTTTCAACCGCATCAAACTCTCGTAATGCGCACGGCGCGCCGAATGTAATGGCCATTTTGTGTTTTTCAATTTAATTTAATTTCTAGTAAAATGAAACGTAAAAATTGTAAATCACGCACCGCACATCGCACCCATTCGAACAGCCGAGAGTGTCGATGAACAACAACGAAAGAAGAAAAAAACTGGAAATAAGCGTAGAAAATTACTTTTTCAGACTCGCGCTGATTTATTGCGCATTGTGTATTGGTGAACACGTTTCCCTTTCTCTTGAGACTGGATTTTATTCGATGAGTATTCGCGCGGCTCAATCGTTTTTTCTTTTCGTTTACAAGATCAATGAGCACCATCACCATAATTCACGTGTGAATCAACGAGCGAAAATTCGCTAGAGAAATGATCGGAGAGTTTTTTTATGTGTGCCACACCTGACCTTTGACGTACATTTGACCAAAATCAGGCGGAAAAAGTGAAAATAAATTGCAATTTTGATTTGGAAAACGATTTCTGGTTGTCTCATTGCGGTCGCATAGTAATTACCTGAATGTCGACTCTCTTTTGGCATTAAGCGCGACACATGTGAAAAATATTCCATTTATCCCGTTGAACAGGCCTTTCGGATCACGACAACAATTTTGAACCGAGAGTTCCAACTCCAGAAATGTCACAATCATTAAAGCATTTCTCTCTGTGAGACTTTGAACATTTATAGCATTTCTATTGAAGAGCTATTTCCCCGTTTGTAGCGTGAGATGTCATTGTTTCGCACAGCGAATGTTGTACCTCCATTGAAGCGTGTTCGATTCAGTCGAAGCGGGCAAACAACATTGCGAATCGACACATTCATTGATTCACAAGTGAGTCACATTCATATTCTTAGAATATTAGCATTCCAGGTAGACGAGAATTTTTATTACTCACCACTTTCAGTCTCACTGCGACGATCGCATCGTAGTGAGTCGCAAATCGAACAGAAAAATATGATCACTTTATGAAGTACATGATGTGATGGCATCAAAAATAAATCACTGCACAAAAATGGAACAAGCAGAATGAACACGACTTTCATTCAAATCTTGACGATTTTTCAACACTTAACTCTGTTCATTGTATTGCGTCACTTTGAATAGTCGGTGTGTGACTTTTTTTCAAGGTTGATCGCGCGACAGTGACATTCCATAATCGCATTGTATGCGAACAGACGCGCAACGAAAAGAGTTTTTGCGATCGACCAAAACAAGATGCCAATTGGACATCGCTGTTTTTGGTCAACAAAAATAAAACTCTGTTTATGTTTCCATATATTACCACAACACACAGTGGACAATTTTAATAAGTCAACAAGAGAGAGACGAAACCGCAACGGCCACCATGTGCCTACTGCATAATTGGAACATACGTGTATACGGTCGCACAATTCGTAGGTCGTGGTTTTTCGATGACATGAACCGAATTACTTGTTATTGTATGCTTATTACGGCTAAATTTATTCAAAAATGCATTTTGAATTCAGTTCATTGTATGCGAATGTGGATGCGATTGATCGGGCGAAAAAAAATTGTTATTAAGAAAACGAGTGAGTCGGCGAAGAAATGTTATTTGCATAGGTCTTAACTTAAAAATCGGAAATATCGATAAATGTTCGCATTTTGAAAACAAAACGATCATTTGAAATTAAGTCAAGAATTTCTATGGCAGTCCATTAGAGAGTCACGATCCAGAATACAAAGGATAACCGAATAGAACATTTTAAAAGGCAATTCTAACAAAAACCATTAGAATAGGTGATAAAATTATGAAAGAAGAAACCTATTTGAAATGGTAACGTATTCAAATTTCACCGGATTTAATCCAAAATAACAGTGACAATGAAGCGGTGTTTTCAATTCATTTGTTTGTTTGTTAGCTTGTGTTTCTTTTTTCATCGCCACATGACCGACCACAACATTTCCCGCTTTTCACTTGATGTACCGTTGGCTCGGGTACCATCCATTTGTTTGCGATCTTATTTCTTTATGTTGTGAACAAAATGGGAATTTTGTTTCTATAAATACACAGTTGGATTAATTAGGATGAGAAAGAACAGTTACTCGAAATGGAGCATGAAGTGAAAATGTTGTCGGTGCTGCTGCTGAGGTTCTCGCTTTTGCATACTTAATCATTTCCGGATTAGTGAAGTGTGTTCTTGTCACATGATCCGTTCGGGCCACTGTCATCGAGCATTTCGATTTTTTATTCACGTACTGATGCTGTTGTGGATCAACAACTACCATGCAGTGCATCGTAACGAATAACCCATATTGCCATTCATTGTTCCAACGTGTTTATTGTCTGATATTGAAATTTCTACGGTGTATCTTTTGTTTCACTCTATAGAATACCAAATTAGCAACATGTATTGAATACATTGTATTCAATACTAAAAAAAGATTCAAAACAAAACAAAACACATATGGGACATTCCGTAGAACGTATTTAAATCACTATTCTCCCACCCAAAATGAAAAAAATTTATTCGCAAATGAAAAAAAATAGAGTTTTTATTCATTTAAATCTGTAGATTTGAATTTCTTCGCATACGTAGATCATCATTTCCGTCATATTGTCAACTACGAGAGCAATAAAAACAACGATCAACAGTTGAATCTGTTGAATTTAACACTTCATCATTTTTCATTACCATACGAACCTTGATGCCCCTATATCTGAACTACTCGCTTTGCATATCGACTAAAACTTATACGAACACACCAAAACCTGGCTCGAATTTAAAAATTTATCACTACATTGTCAAATTCATTCACGTTGAGAAGATCGAGAAAAAAAACAACGACGAATGATATCACCCATTCTAGCTTCTGTTAGTCAACTTCTGTTTCAAGCATAACACCTCAGCTCAACGCATGTGAAACACATTCACAAACACTTCATTGAAGTTGCGGTTGAGTCATCATTGATGTTCAAATGAACAAACATATGAGTAAAATCATCTTCACTGGAAGAGAACAAGACACGAAATTCTTCGTATCGATGATAAACTCAGTTGGTTCATGGTTTTTCGCCGAAAATAATCAAGAATGAATGAAACACGAAAAAAATGGCAAAAAACAAATTTTATAAAGGAAATTGGGTTTTTCCATAATTTTTATATCACAATTTAAATGTCGACATCAACATTGGCAACAGCAGCAGCCTAATGGTGCTCATGCATGTAAAACAAAACCATTAGTAACGCTAAATTTCAGCTCAACTCTAAATGCTTTCTAATTTCGCATTTCAATCTGTCCACAATGTATTGAAATAACATTTACTCGACAAATTGCCCAGAATATTCTTCTATATTACATGTTTGTTTATTCATTTCAGTTTCTAAATCATTATAATGCTCTTTCATTTCGATTATCATATTCGGTTCATTTACTCTCATTGTTCATTTAACATTTTACCCGCAAAACAAATGTCTTTTCATCATCGATCCCATTTTACAAATGAGCTCAATTGATTGGTGTGATGATGCACGGTATACAACATTCCATTGTGGTTTCATTGTTTGACCAAAAGACGTCCGCAAAGTTCGATCGACGATAGCTTCTATTAACTTCTGCTTAAAGTTATCGTCATCGTTTAATTTCCGATCCGTATTGTTGCAAACAGAAGAATTAAGCAATTATTTGGTCGTCTTTCGTACAATGTATTCTCTATGATTATTTTGTGATTAACCCTGCTAATGATACATTTACGACACTGAACACACCATTAGAATAAAACTTTGTTGTAGAACGTAACGCAAGAAAAAAAATTCCCATAGGGCTTTAGATTTTGTGATGCAAAACGAACAAATTCATTTGAACAGTTGTAGTGCATTGAAATTGTTTCTAATTTAACGTAAGCCGAGTTCGTTTGTAACATATATATAACACATACAACATATGCACGACTAATGAAATATATCGCCAAGGTAATCATGGCAATGTTATTCGAATCAATTATAATTTGTTTTGTTCATACGAATCGTGAGCATATTTCGAAATCATTAAATACAATGAAATAAATATGAATCAAACAATTCACACATTTTTTTCTTTTCGTTTTCATTTAATTACAGGTATATGTAGCTGCTCAAGATGGTTCATCAACGGAATTTTCACCACAAGTTTCGGCCACATGCCGAACGGGTGTCATGAATATCAAGGTTGGATTTAACAATACGTACACAGGTGCAATTCATACGCGAGACCATCGATCGACGTCGTGCATGCAATATGGAGATGGATCGAATCAAGTCAGTCTCAGTCTGAACTTGTTGGCCAGAGAAAAAGATCCCGACTACTGTGGTATTCTGGTACACAACGTGAGTGGTGATGTAAGAACGTGCACATTTATTAACCAAAATAGATTGAAGCTTCGCTTAGCGGCTTTTTATTCTCCGCCGTTTCTAATAAGAACAAAAACAAAATTCTATAATAAAGACTGCGATTAAAATTATTAATCAAATGCATTTAAACAAAGCCTAACAATTCAACTAAATCACCATTTGCAACGCCCAAGCGCATTTTATATATATGATATCGAGAGAGAGAGAGAGAAAAAAAAGAGGCACCATTTTTTCTTGCACACATAAACATATAGTACAGTATTCGATTTGCGAATGGTTGGGCCGTATTTTATATTTAATTGACAATTCCGCAAAAATTCCCAATCACGTAATTCATTGCGTAATCAATCAGTGTCTTCGCTTGAATGTTCCACAGCAATGCACTATGTGGCTATTCACATTCTGGGCTTGATCGATTATGCATTTGGTATAAAAACAAAACGGCATTTTTCGTTCAAAACCAATCCAAGCGTGAAAAATTCGACAATTTTTGTCGAGGCTTTGTAGTAATAGGTTCTGGTGCTGCAGTTTTATCAATAGACTCTCATTTTATTTCATTCAATCGTAAATCGAACTTATTGGTTCAACGAATTCACCGTTTACCGTTTGAATTTGGACGAGAGCACAAGTGCGCGGACGAGCGATCGCATACAAGCCACACCATGCGGAACATATGTCAGAGACAACAGAGGAAATAACATGAACATTACGGTTTTATGTTTTGCTTCTTCGATTTGATTTTTAATGTACTGGATAAACATCAACGTTTTTTAACGACAGTGGTATGCCCGTCGAGGCAATTAAACTAGCATTTATTTTTCATCAAATCGAACGTAACGTTTTATTGTTTTTCAATTTTTATTTTTCTGGCCACGATGACGATGGCATATTTTTGAGCTGTGCACAAAACATGGACGAAAATCCGAGATATTGTTTTGATTTTTGTGAGTCAACCGGTTTTTGAAAGATACGATGCAGAACAACATAGTTTTATGCTGTGGCTGATCGTTTCAGTAGAAAAATATGATCATGAATTGGTCACGTAGCGCTCCTAATTATTATCGTCGACTCCATAATATCCACTAAGACGGTCTAAAAAAAACGCTAACCGAATTTAATTGAACTAACCGAACCCAAATAGAACACGATTTTTTATTGCGAGTTTGCCTTTTATTTTGCTTTTCTTTAGCGAACCGAAGAACGATCCGTACAATTGGCGGTTCGAGTTCATCGCACACTTGAACTGGCCGACGATAAATTTTATGTGATCACTTGCGGTAAAGCAGGATTCAATCGCGACGAAAACTCCGTTGTTGTTCTCAAGTTCTTGGAAAATCAACGACGCGTTCGTGAAACCGTTTACGGCAGAGAATATGCCATTAAGGCTGAATTAACGCAACCAAACGGAACACATGGCATCAAAGTGAAAAATTGCTTTGCATTCAACAAAAAGAACACCAGCATTCCACTCATCGATAACAAAGGGTAAGACAACGGACAATAACGTTATAATTGGC
The DNA here is from genome assembly GCF_009176505.1 of Sitodiplosis mosellana. Taxonomy (NCBI): domain Eukaryota; kingdom Metazoa; phylum Arthropoda; class Insecta; order Diptera; family Cecidomyiidae; genus Sitodiplosis; species Sitodiplosis mosellana. The sequence continues at coordinate 9,184,251 of NW_022595246.1, forward strand.
TGTTTATGCTATTAGCACCCGGTTCTAATTGATTTTATCCTACAGATGCCCAATAGATCCACTCATCATCTCAAGATTCGAAACTAATGCTGATCGCACACAAGCCACAGCTATTTTGAAATCAATGTTCAAATTCCCAGAAGGTAAATGTTGACGAAGATTAGATTTACTGTTCATTGATCGAAGATTTCTTTTCCTTTTTTCGTTTTAATTTATCTGTTTCGGAACAAGCGATCTGAATCACAATTTTTATTTTTTATTTCCCCAAAGGTTCGGAAGTGCACATTCAATGTGATGTAGCTCAATGTGTGGGAGTCTGTGCTGAAGATGTATGCCCTGGTGATGTGTTGAGTGCTTCTTCTGTGAAAGGTGGAAGAGTGGGCAACAAAGAAGATGGATCCTCACTTGCGGCCACAACCGTATTCGTTTTAGACCCAGATAAGGCACCTTGTAGGTTTTCAGCGCAATCGGTTCCATTTTTTATTCTTCTTCGATTTTTCGTCATTTTTTCAAAGAAAAACTTTTGTTCAATGGACACGGTTCATTAGTGTTCATTGAATACTGTTCATTATTGCTGTGGATAAAAATCCACAAATTCAACTCATTTCTTAACTAGAACTAACTTATGATTCCATACGTTTCGACTCAAAAATGTTTGCGTGTGTATTTACTTTCAGTGCTTTCGCCTGCGTGTGAAGAAGGAATTCGACCATCATGGTTGCTCTGGCTGTGCATAACACTGGGCATTTTATTCCTAATTATGCTGCTGATGAACATCTTCTTATGCACTGCAATGAGCTGTAGTTGTGCACGAACAGAAGTACGTATTGAATTTACCTAAAGGACTTAGCAATTGAAACTAAAATATACTGTAATTCCTCATTTAAAATAGATAATCGAGAAAGAGCCGTCAATAATTGAAGAGTATGATCCGTATCGCAGTTGGCACGGAAGCCAATATGGTTCGCGATACTCGCTGCACGGACGTGACGGACACAAAGGCTACACAAGCGGTGGTTCAACGATACATTCGAATAGGTCTGATCGATATTAAATCAAATCATAAACAAACAAACAAAAAACTGAAAATTCGATCGCATGAAGCTCATCCCGAAAAGCATACAAACCAAACGTATTCTCCTTTTCTTAGAAATCCAAAAAAAAATTGAAAAATTCTCTGTTTAGTCATTGAATCAAGAATCGATCACTTGGTGCTCTATTGTGTTAAGGCTTTTTTTTCTTGCTTTGCGAGCCTGTTCGCATCATTCAAATCATATCTACACTTCAACACTTTCGACACCATTATTCTATGTTCTTTGTTTCGTTGCCGCTTCACGCCGTTTATGTAAAAGGAAAACAATTTATTTGCTTTATTTCAGAATATTTAACATATTTAAACAATATCTTAATAAAAAAATAGCTGTAACTTTTTTGTAACTGCACCACAAAAAAAACCGAATTCAAAAATCCACACATTTTGTGTTGATCACCTTCTTCTCTCATCACCACTTAACGTTGTACAGCGAAAACAAACCCTAAAACGAATCTAATGATTAAATCTAACCAAAATGAAAACACGTACCCGGGCATTACTAATGATTCTAGCATAATTTTTTGGACATTTTATTTTGATTTAAAATTTCTGTGTTTTTGAGAACTAATTTTCGTGAATTTGAACCAAACTGAATTTTGAAGGTCGTTGCCAAATGACACCGATCACTATGCAATCGTTCATTCAAGGCCTGGTTCAAGACACTCTGGAATCGTTAACGGTGGTCATCGCAGCTTACGAGGAAACCATTGATAGTTCGGTCGCACGCAACCTGCACCAATGCACACACACACACATATATAAACAAACCTACACACAATCTCTGTAAACAAATCTCCAAAATCGCAACCGAACGCACACAAAATTATTACCTACAACAAAATTGTCTAAATTTGTTTTTGGGTTAATCAACTGGGGAACAACAACCAATCAAACTTATCAACTAAATTTTATGTGTTTGTTTTTTTTCAAACACAAAAAAATTGTACATAAAAAAAGCAATGGAAATTTTAATCTTTAAGCATTTTTCGGCCTGTATTTGTTTCTAATTATTCATCATCTCTATCCAAAGCTACTCACATTTTCTGTGTTCGTCTTTGATCATGCACTGTCACTATGTAAACAAAAATGAAAAAAAAACAACAACCAAAACTCACGCGATCACTCTATAATCGTACTGATTTTTGAACTAACCAATTTTTGATTGCACCAATGCTGCTGTTTGTTTCTCTTTCAAATTCATGTGCAATTGTAAATATTCTTTCCTTTCCTTAAATCACTTCTACAAATTCCTTCTACTTTTTTTGGAGAAATAAAAAGATCTTGAAGAAATTTGTTTTTAAGTTGAGTATTGTTGATCATCTCGAATTTTGATCCTTTGATCGCGCTCGAAATATCCAAATCGAAATCAGTTTGTTTTATTTACTTTTGTGACAATAAAAAAAATTTCGAACTTTCCACAACAAACTGCTTTCGTGTCGTAGATTCTAAGTCATTGTTATGTATGAATTTAGGCTAAGTTCTAGAGTTTAATGCAAGTAAACAACTAATTGGATTTGATGCTAAACAAATAATTGTCAATTACAAATAAAACAATTTTATTTAATTAAAAAAATACGAATAGAAAAAAGATAAATGTTTTTTTTTCACATCCAATAGCTTCACACTATGTGCATCAGATATAAAATTCTAGATCCATGAATTTCTCATTCATCACAAAATCGCTTGGAGTCATAACTTTTAAATCTGATATGGAAAATTATTTGAATATAAATTGAAAATTGAAGCGGTCTTTAGACGAACAACTAAATCACCGTCTGATTTCTAACATGAAATTTACCATTACAAGCAGAGTTAAATGTAGATTTTATTTTCGAAATTTCCATGATCGAATTTCCCGTCTAAAAAGCTTATCTATAGTGCTATGGGAATAGTATAAGTGATTATTTTTTGTTTTGTCAACAAATTCAACAAATTACATTTTCTTTGATTCTGCCAGAAGTCGTTTTTTTGATTAAGTTCAAATGTGTACGGAAATTTTATTTCATGGGTTTTTGATCATGGTTTTGTTTGAAAGAAAAATCTTGCTCTCAAAAACATTGGCTTTTTTATTTTGTCTTACATCGAAGTCTTTTTAAATTTAAATGCTGTAGTATAAAATTCCCCGAAGGAACACGGGAGTGAAAAAAACGAGAGATGACAATTTTTGATGCAATCATTTTCTCCGTTTTATCGACAGCACCAGGCCATTCTTTGGTGATAGTCCAAATGGAGATGATTTGATTTTCATGGGGATTTCCGTTTGAGGTGTACTTCTGAATGTGAACTGGCACAGCATGTAATAAATGATTAGTTTGACTTCCATCAAGGCGAACCGGCCGCCAATGCAAGCTCTCGGTCCCATCCCAAAGGGTACATAACGGCCTGGTTTTATGTTTTTGCGATTTTCTTCATTAAAACGTTCTGGGTCAAACACCTCCGGCGAGGGAAAATAGTTTGGGTTGTGGTGAAAACAATAGATCGGGACCCACACATGATCACCTTTCTCAATGTGCACATCAACCTTGTCGCCGTCAGTCAAATGAAAACGTTTTGAACAGAGCCGATCGATAAGTACAGCTGGCGAATGGATGCGAAGCACTTCATGTATAACCATGTCCAAATATTTAATTTTGTTCAACTCATCATAAGAGATGGGCTTTGTTTCCGAATTTCTTTCGACCTCGTCAATTTCATTGATTAGTCGATCTTGAATATTTGGATTTAATGCCAATTCATAGGTGACCGCCGTCAAAACCCACATGGTTGTATCAAAGCCAGCGAGAAAGAAAACAAATGCTTGCGAAATAATTTCATCGTCTGACCAAATGGAACCACGTTTCGCATTTACCAGCAAATCAATCAAATCGGAGCGAACAATTTTGTTCGCGCGTCGCGTTTCAATGTTTTGCAACACCAAATTGGAGAACACTTTTCGAATGTGCGAATCAACAAATTCGATGTGTAACTTTTCAAAGAGCCACGGAAATGCACGTAAACACCAAATTTTCAGGAATGATTTGATCGAATTCAACTGTTGTAATTTGCAGCCAGTTTCGAAAAATTCATTGTGTCGATCGACCAGCGAGTTTATCTTCAGTCCGAATGCACATGATGCAATGGTGTCGTTTGTAACGCGAGAATAAAAATCGGTAATTTCGACAGATGATTCATCACCGATTGACGGAAACTGAGTTTCAAGCAGATAGTTCTTCGCTTCAACCGCACAATCACGCACCAATTCAAACATTTGACGCATTTTTGACCCTGTAAATGCAGGTGTTAGAGTTGTACGCATTCTTCGCCACTTTTCACCACGCATCAAAAACAAAGTGTTGCCCATCAGCGAATCCATTTGTGGCTCAATGATGAATCGATGATCAACGAACGAGTCGAAATTTTTGATAGCGATGTGCTTGTACAGTTCGGGATCACGAAGCACATAAATCGGGCGCATGAAATTGAAAAAACCGGATAATCTGGGAAAAGATAGGGCAATTATTGAAACGTTCTTGAACCACAATCATCATTTAAAATGGAAAAAGTCAAGACGTTTCGCTTAAGAAAATACATTTTCCAACAAAACTGATTTCGCTTCGGATTTGGAAAAAACATTCACTAAACACTGTCGCTTGAAACTTACTTCTCATTAGGAAAGTCGTCGTATAATTTCTTGACAAACTCAATCAAATCGACCTTCTTTGTGAAGAAATCCGCTGAATTTCCGAAGAACAGAGTTGGTTTCAATGCTGGAACTCCTTTCTTCTCAAAATATTTATCGTTTTGTATTGCCCACTTATAAACCACAAAAACTGCCACCGCCATTCCGACTGTAATGTAAATGGGAAAATACTCTGAATCCATGTTCGAAGATGAATTTGTTCACTGACAATACAAGATTTTACTTCGCAAAATGAGTGCTGCTAGTTCTAAATCTGTTGATCGAATGTCACATTTTGAATTGTTGTTCGCCGTTCTTATTATATAGCAAAAAGATCGAGTTTCGAGAATCGCTTTCGTTAGATCAATCCAAAGGCGATCACTCGGTGAATTCATGCTCTAAATTAACATTTATGAATGCAGAATAACGCCTTATTTGACCCGTTTTACATACCATACAACAACTGATGAGGTCAAGATTTTACAGACTGTCTAGAGATTCATTGATTCAATGATGAAATCTAGACCCTAGAGTGTTTTCGCATCCCATTTGTGCAAGATACAATAGCACAGACGATCGCAATCTTGCAAAAGGTTGAACACGTTCTGCCGGGTTTTTAGCTATTCCATTCAAATTGCCGAATTTCACACAAAATAACATCGAACGAAAACATGTAAACAAATCAACAATAATTTGAATGGAATTTCCACGTGAACGCACAAATCCCTTATTAGAATTTAAACAAAATAGTTGCCGACAGAAATCTCTTTCCATTTGACAAAACGGTAAGCTGATATCTATCATTCCTTTTTTGCAACGTAGAACTGAATAATTGACATGATAGAAAGAAAGAAAAAACGTTTTTATTCTCGATTCGAAAGCAAAATTCAACATAATATTGTTATTTAATATCAATCTATCTCCTTTTGTCGGGCGCACAACATTTTCACAGTATACACACACAATTAGTTGTTCTGTTTGCATTGACATTAAGATAAGATTCTATCGGGTGAGTTGACAAAGTAAACATATAAACGTAAAAGTTCGCGAAGGATAAAATCCACACCAAATTCACACATGAAATGTAAATATTTGAGCAGAGATAATCGTCAAATGACGAACTATTCCACTGAAAGTACATTTAGTGTCTTCAAATGAACATAGTGTGTCAAAGAGTCGGCTGGCAAACGGTTCACACTTTGACAAACTGTCATTTTCAGTTACCTAATTAAAACCGTTGTTCCATTGTTTGTGTATAAGTTGATTGCGCTTAGTATTATTTTAATCAGCTGTTTTCAACGGTTTGAGATTGATTTTCAAATGGATGACATTAAAACAGCGAATGTGATAAGTTTTTACGAATAATATTTACTATTAGCCGCGTTGAATGTGTAACACGCTTCACTTATCGCTTGAACCGCGTGTCAATTTATTCGTCACATCGCGTGTGACTTTCTTTGCGTTAAATTGAAGCGAGTTTCGAAGAGCAAAATCGATAAAGTAAAAAAAAAAATACTTCAACAATGTTTATTCCAACCAAAGGCTTCGAATCGCCAATTGAAATTGGCGGCACAAAGGAATTGATCGAGCTATAATAAAAAGTTCGGTTGTAGGAATTGAGCAAAGTTGTTGTTTTTTTCCACATGTGATTTTTTGAGTGAATTTAAGTTTTTGAACATCACGCTTATTTTGAGTTAATTTTCTTTTCAATGTATTTATTCGAAAACACTGTCCGTGGCCAATGACAAGTCAATAGTTTTTTTTTTCTTTTTCCACCGAGATGTTGAATCAATATTGTATTGTTTATTTCAAGACCGTTGTAACTCGGCTTTTTTGTTTGATGTAGATCAGTATCTACAGATTAGTCAATAGATTCGTTTTGTGTTGCACGTAAGCGATAATGTGCTTTGTAGTATTACAAAACGTATATGGTCGTGTTTTTTTATGTGAATTTGAAAATTATTGATAACAAAAGGGAAAATAAATTGATTATGAATGAGGCAAATATTAATCAATACTTGAAATTTGTGATTAGTCAGTGTGGGAAACGCTTGTAAGACATGTCATAGTTTTTTTTAACGTCAGAAACGTGTTCAGCTCGTGTAAAAAGTAGGAATTAAAAGATGAACAACCGATTTTCGAATATTATTTTTCCAATTTTACTGCTATTTGCGGTCAATGAGTTTCGAAAGGCAATCCTTAACTTTTGGGATGCAGCTCCGACGGTTACGATAAATCTTGGGAAAATACGCGGAAAATACGCACGACTCGATTCAGGCGAGTCTTTGTATAGTTTTCGTGGCATTCGATATGCACAAGCACCGATAAATGAACTTCGCTTCGCGGTAAGGTTTGATTGAATTGAAGAAATTTAAGTTGGAAAATTACAGTAATTTAAAAAGCTTCTTTTTTAAAATCATTTTGTATTAACATTTGTCTTGATTTTACAGCCGCCAGTACCAGTAAAACCGTGGAATGGAACATTTGACGCCATTCGCGATTCACCAAAATGTCCACAGCCGGTGATAAGCGCAGCTGAAATATCCGAGGATTGTTTGCGATTGAATGTGTATACGAAAAATATTTCGAGTGTTGCGAATAAGCCTGTGATTGTTTTCATTCATTCGGGTGGATTTTACGAATCATCTGGAAGAAGCGACGAATTTGGGCCAGAATATCTAATTCAACGTGATATAGTTTTAGTTACAATTAACTATCGTCTGGCAGCTCTTGGATTTTTGAGCACAGGAACCAAGGAAGCTCCAGGAAATAATGGATTGAAAGATCAAGTTGTTGCGTTACGATGGGTGAAGGAGCAAATAAAATCATTCGGAGGTGATCCCAATTCGATAACAATTATGGGATATAGTGTCGGTGGGATTAGCGTTACTCTACATATGGTTTCGCCAATGTCGAAAGGTAAATCAAATTGAATCAAATAAATAAACAGAAAGTCACTCAAGATACAACTAAATGCCGTTTTCGTTGCTTGTACAGGTCTATTCCATAAAGCAATCGTAATGAGTGGAGCCGCTACCGCTCAATGGGATGTTGCAACAAGTCAATTGGACATGGTGAAAAAACAAGCTCGATTGCTTCATTGCCCCGATCATAACATCAGAGTTATGTTGAAGTGTTTGAGACAGGTTTGCATTTTCTTTTTCAATTTCCTTTTTTATCGAAAGTTCTTGTTCAAACACGAGAATGTTTCATTCAATTCAGACAAATATAGCCGACATCGGTAATAGTTTGAACGGTATGTTTGAGTATGGTCCAGGCAATCCGATTTTAATGTGGATGCCCGTTGTCGAGCCTGACTTTGGTCAAGAGCGATTTCTAACCGAAGATCCAGTAAAACGATTCAAAAGAGGAGACTTTACTCGCGTTCCAGTTCTAGCTGGCATCACTAAATATGAATTCTTGCATCCGGCAATCAGTAAGAGATGAACTTTGCGAGATAAAACAATTGCAAATCTCAGCATTTTATTGCTAACAAAAAAATTCCTTTTAAATTACAGCTGTCATTCGGAATGAAACCCTCCGAAATGAAATGGATACGAATTTTTCGAAATGGGCACCACGTTGCTTCTTGTACGAACGAGACACTCCAAAGTCGAAACAAATTTCGGAGCATTTGAGGCAACATTTCGTGAAAGAACAAATTGAAGATAATCGATCGTTGCTGAATCTGAATAATGTAAGACAAGATCTTTCCTTTTTGACGTGTTTATAACAACTCTTATTGTAAGTCATCAAAAAATTATCGAATTCTCCAATTTTCAGCTATTCGCCGATGGTGTCATTGGTTTTGGAGTGCATCGCTTCGTTAAATTGGCGAGCGCATTTACAACAGTTTATTATTATCAATTTAACTATGCGGCACGCTATAGCTACACCTACTACCCCGATGATAAGCCCTTTGGAGCCGTTCATCATGACGATTTGTTGTACTTATTTGTGAACTTGAAGAAAGCGCCTCTTTTCACTGAAAATGATTCTGAATATATAATGGTGCAACGTTTGACACGTTTTCTCACGAAATTTGCTATGGACGGGTATGGAAAAAATTAGTGATTTTGTCACTTTCACCGAACCTTCTGTCGTTACCTGTGATTTCTGATCAAAAGATTTGTTTTCATCAATTATTTTTCATTTTTCAATTGTTTTTGTAGGAACCCCAATTCAAACACAGATCGATATTTGCAGAATATCATTTGGAGTCCGATGCACGTGGAACAATTCAATTATTTAGACATTACGGATTATCCAACAATGAAGGATCATTTGAATATTTACCGCTATGCCATATGGGATCGACTATTTCCCATCGAAGAAACAAATGATGCAGAAGAACTGACCACTGAAGAAGACGAAATTTATTAATTCTCAATTAATCGAAATAAGAAGTTTTTTTTAGTCTCTGTTACCCATTTCACAAATTAGTATTACAGTTGTGCTGAGAGTGAATTTTTTTATTGGGATACAATCATATAAAGATTAAGTTGAAAGCCGGATATATTACATATTGATTCGAAAAGAAACTACAAATAAAAAACACAATTCAACTATTTTTAATAAGCAAATGATTGAACATCTATTTTTTACATCGCATTTATCATTAAATAGTTTTAAAAGTTTCGTTCTTCGTCAATTTGCAAAATTCGTGGCGTTTCACCAAGAATCGGCATTTCTTTGAACGATTCGAAATTTCTCAGTTTTCTTTTGATGAACCATTTCCTCAATTCACCATAGAGAATAAAAACGAATGCAACTATTAACACTGATATGATTCCATGAATCATTTTTGGTAACAAACTGTCACAGTCGTTGTTCCAACGTTATTAACTGGTTACACAATTTTTCGTTATAATTTCAAACGTTAAATTCGTTTAAACCAAAAACCGTTACTGTTGAAACCAGGACTCAGAGTAGTTGCAAACCGCAGAAACAACTGATTTCTGGTGCAACTCGCATGCGTATTTATACAATTCTTTACCAGATGAATTAATGCATCTTCATGACGCGATCACTCCAACATCTCGTTGATTTTACGCAGAAATATTCACTTGTAGAATAAAAGAAATACAACTACTTGGATTGGTGGTCAGCACAAGAGTGATTTGAATAAGTGATTGAATTTATTATTCATGTTCATCAATATTCAGGCATACATATACATGTATGCTACACCTATCAATACTGCACTATCAATACAACTTTTACTTCTCAGTGTCAACTAATCAAAATAATATGATATAATAAAATGCGCATCAATTTTTGTTACTTTAGTGGGTTTCTTTGTCTTTTCGCTTTCAGTGATAACTTCTTTAACATTTTTAGTTTTATCATTATTTTTCGTGTCATTATCAAAATTACACGACGCTAAAACGGTTTTTAAATAATAAGTTTTGATATGCGATTTACATAGCCCAACTGTTTGCTGTACTGTTATCTGGTCATCTGTAACTTTGAATGCTCCTTCTGCACGTAATACCTGAATATTTTTATTACCCAACTTATTTGCCTCTTCAAACAAATTGATGAAATCATTTCGTTTAATACTTAGCAGTTTAATTTTAGACAAGTGCGTGATGCGAAGCTTTGAATTTACTCTGATTGTTCAGTTTGCACATGCTGAAAAACTTAAAATGATAAAATGAAAAGGCAATGGAAATGATGATCATGATTGTCAACTAAAGTTCACGAAAAATGATCGGTAGTCAAAGATCGGTAGAAAAAAATAATTGCTTGCTTAAAAAAGGAATGATGAATTTGTCAATTAAAGTTGAATAATAAGCGTTGATGTATAATTAAATTTGACCCTCTTGCACAAAAAAAAATGGCGATTCCAAAAAAAAAAAAACGATATAAATGGCAAATTTTGCAATGAATAATAATTTATTATTTAATGATTTGCAAAGTTTCTTTCTTCGAGTTGAAGTGCATTTTCGTTGGTTATTTCCATTATGATATGCGATTCGAAATGAATATCCTCAAATTTCAACTTAGTGGTAAATTTGTATCGTCGCAGTAAATTGGCTAGAACTATTTTAGCTGACATCATTGCGTATTTCATTCCAATACAGTTTCTTGGTCCACCTGAGAATGGAATGTAGCTGAACGGGGGTCGTTTTGCAATATTATCTGGCAGAAATCGGTCCGGATCAAATCCAGTGGCGTTTTCGCCCCAAATTTTTGGATTTCGATGTAAATGCATGATATTGATGATGACATTCGCGCCCTTTGGTATGATTCCCCTTCCTACTTCAATGTCAGCAGACGGTTTTCGGGCGATAAACGGAATCGGTGGAATCAATCTCATCGATTCTTTGATAACGCGTTCCAAATACGACATTCTAACCAAATGACCATGAGTCACATCACAATCGACCGATTCGAAAACCGATCGCAGCTCTTCAACGACTAATTCTTGGTGATTTTGATTCATGGCAAGCATCAATAGAGTGCCAAACACTGTGGTCGATGACGTATCTACACCAGCGACTATGAACAATCGCAGATGCTCCAAAACTGTTTGATGAGTGAAAAAACCTTCTCGTTCTAGGATCATACACTTTTCGATTGGATTTGCTGTATTTTCTTCTTTAATTTTATCCAAATAATCGATACCTTTTTCTCTTATTTCTTTCACTTTTCGCTCGTATACCATTTCAAGCGATTCGTTTGATTCGTTCACCATGTATTGTTGCTTTCGGCCAACATTCGACCAGTTAAATATCCAATCCAAATGGTACCAAAATCGAAAAATTCGATACTGTACGATGCCCATGATTGATCTCATATGTTCACTGATTAATACCCAATGTTTGTCTGATTGCGCATTAACGTTAATATCCATTAGAGTTCTTAAAACTGTATCCATATGACCGACAAAAATTGTTTCATACAAATCCCCATTTTCTTCGAGAAATGGTTCCATTTTCGTGATTAGGATACGGGATTTCTCGTTCAGAAATGGCACAAAGCTTTGTAACACTTTCGGATTGAATGCTGGGTTCAATGCTCGACGATGTGGTTTCCAAATCTCTTTATCTGTAGAAATAATTGTCGTTGGACTGAGGAAACATTTATAAATGTGTGGTCTATTTATGCAATCGTCGCTTGTCAAAATAATTCGAATATCTTCTGGCTCTGATACACCGATCATTAGCACTGGACCTACCCACATTTGAAATGGTGTTGTTTTCGCTTCGTAGAAAAAATTTGCAAGAATATTGCAAAATTCGTTATCTGATTTTCCTAAAAAGCGTGGCGTTACACCAAGAATTGGCACATCTTTGAGCGATTCGAATTTTCGCAGTTTTCTTTTGATGAACCATTTTCTTAACTCTCCATAGAGAATAAAAACGAATGCAACTATTAACACTGATATGATTCCATTAATCATTTTTGCTAACAAACTTTCACAGTCGTTATTTTTTTTTTGTTAGTGGGATTCTCAACGTAACCGTCTTCTTTGGGAGCACAACCAAAACTAAACCGGAGGTCAAATATCTCATATGTTTTATATATAATTTTTCAATTCATTCATGTATTTGTGTCATTTATATAAATTACAATGTCAACATAAATGCAAGTTTTATTATTAATGCTATCATTAGATGTGAATGATGAAGCATTACTGATATTTGGCTATCTTCAGATCAACGAATTATAATCATTCTGAATCATGGCGTTCATCATCATCGTCGTCATCAAACAAGAAGCGTTGCAAGCGCTTAAGCAACTTATGCAAATGCTAAATAATTTAACGGAAGCTTTTAACTATGATTCTTCTGGCTTGTACAATGCACAAGTCTACTATATCTTTTACAAACCATTGACCATTAAATTTGTTTATTGCATAGGTATTTATTAACAGCCAAGTTCAATAGTAATATGAGAATAATAGAAACAATCGTATTTTAAAACTAACATCAAAATCGACGTCTTTTTGTCAAGATAAAAGAGCACATGATGATCTGTTCAATAGCTTAGTACCAAAATTATGATTTATCTTTGAATTTAATTCAGAAACATATAATTTTTAATGTAGAATTCCATAGATACAGAAGAAAAAAAAACAATTCAATTATTTGCAATGAATATTAATTTTTTTTACATCGCATTTATCACTTAATGATTTGCAAAGTTTCTCTCTTCGAGTTGAAGTGCATTTTCATTGGATATTTCCAGAATGATATGCATTTTGAAATGAAGATCCTGAAATTTTAACTTGGTGGTAAATTTGTATCGTCGCAGTAAGTTGGCTAGAACGATTTTAGCTGACATCATTGCGTATTTCATACCGATGCAGTTTCTTGGTCCACCAGAAAACGGGATGTAAGTGAACGGTGGCCGTTTTGCAATATTATCTGGCAGAAAACGGTCCGGATCAAATTCAGTGGCGTTTTCGCCCCAAATTTTCGGATTTCGATGTAAATGCATGATATTAATGATGACATTCGCGCCCTTTGGTATGGTTCCTCTGGCGACCTCAATGTCAGCAGACGGTTTTCGGGCGATAAACGGAATCGGTGGAATCAATCTCATTGATTCTTTGATAACGCGTTCTAAATATGGCATTCTAGCCAAATGATCGTGAGTTACATCACAATCCGCCGATTCGAAAACCGATCGCAGCTCTTCAACAACTAGTTCTTGGTGATTTTGATTCATGGCAAGCATCAATAGAGTGCCAAACACTGTGATCGATGACGTATCCACACCACCGATGAAAAATAATCGCAAATGATCCAGAACAGTTTGATGGTCAAAAATTCCACTTTGTTCCAGCATCAAACACTTTTCAATTGGACTCGCGGTATTTTCTTCTTTAATTTTGTCCAAATAATCGATACCTTTTTCTCTTATTTCATCCACTTTTCGCTCATACAAAGATTCAAGCATTACATTTCCTTTGTTTACACAGTCTTGCTGTACTCGACCAGTTTTTGACCATTTAAATATCCAATCCAAATGGTACCAAAATCGAGCGATTCGACACTGTATGGTACTCATGGCTACTCTTAAAACTTCACTAAATGTTGCACCGGTTTCTTCATATTGCGCATTCATGTCCAAACCAATCAACGTTCTCGAAACTGTATCCATATGACCGATGAAAATTGTTCGATACATATCTCCGTTTTCTTTGAAAAATGGCTCCATTTTCGTGATCAGGATACGCGATTTCTCGTTCAGAAATGGCACAAAGCTTTGTAACACTTTCGGATTGAATGCTGCGTTCAATGCTCGACGATGGGGCTTCCAAATCTCTTTATCCGTAGCAATAATAGTTGTCGGACTGATCATAAATTTATAAATGTGTGGTCTATTGAGACAATCGTTGCTCGTCAAAATAATTCGTATATCTTCTGGCTCTGATACACCGATCATTAGCACCGGACCGAGCCATATTTGAAGTGGTGTTGTCTTCACTTCGTAGAAAAAATTTGCAAGAACATTGCAAAATTCGTCATCTGATTTTCCCAAAAAGTGTGGTGTTACACCAAGAATCGGCATTTCTTTAGGTGATTCGAAATTTCGTAGCTTTCTTTTGATGAACCATTTTCTTAACTCTCCATAGAGAATAAAAACGAATGCAACTATTAACACTGATATGATTCCATGAATCATTTTTGCTAACAAACTTTCACGATTGTTCTTTCTTTTCGAGTGGAATTCCCAACGACACCGTCTTATATAGACGGACGAAGCGACGACATAAACTAAATCTACCACCAAATATCCTATTCCTAATATATTTTTAGCACTACATGAAATGTAGAGCTACTAATCTGCGTTTTTTTTTTCTAATACTTTTTCGAGCCATGAACAGAATTAGAGTGGCTTTCAATTTTATGCTCATATTTTTTATTCAATTCAAACTAGTGGCAGTAACGACAAATAAGTGCATAGTATCTCGAAACGCTAATCAAATTTTTATTATCAAATGTTATTTAAAATTTACATTACTTTTTCCTTTTTTTGTATAAAACTCTTTTACCCTTTAGTATAAGTAATGGTTGAGATAAATTCTATGCGCATATTATTTATTTGATTTAAAGGAGTTACATTAATGAAGAATAATGAAGAAAAAGTTCATTTCGTGGATTTACAAATAATTTTAACCAAACTAAAATTACAATTGAAATTGACATTCAAATCACAAATATAATTCAAAGACTACTTTAATAAAATACATTTCATGTAGTGCGCCAATAAAATAGTTTGTTGTGGAACAACAAAATAGAAAAAGTATCTATAAACTCAAGAACGCAGAGCGGAGCAGAGCGACGCTCTGCGGTCTTGTTTTTTCATTTCATTTATTAACTACTATTTTATAATTATTATTTTTGGTTATCTTCAGTTCAACGGAGCGTATATAAGTACCAAGGATGACCTCCATAAAAGAGGCAGTTGTTTGAATAGGAAATAAACATAAATATTTTATTAGTGTTACACATGCAAATTTTCGTATAGTTTCTGTTGATTCAACAGAAAATAATTGTTTTGGAAGCGAGTACTTTTCATCCTGCTTTTTATGCTTCAAGAAGTAGTCGCAAAACTTAATGACAAGCCAAAAATCCTTTTTCGAATATTCGCTTTTTAAGCCAAGCTCAAAAACCCAATCCCTCTCAAAGGTCGATCATGCGTGCGTTGATCTATGCTCCTTATTAGAAGAATTATATATAATTAGAATAAAACGGCGTTCGAGCGTGTAAATGAAACTGAACGAAATTGAACAAATAACAATTTATGGGCGGTGGAAATATGATGATTTTGTGTGTATTACAATCGACGGTAGCGCCAGTGGTTGTATGTGCAGATCAATATAATTTGTCAACTCATTTCGTAACTAAAAAGCACGCCTAATTCGAAATTTTGAGTTACTTCCGCCCCTTGACAATTTATAATATAAATGTGTTATTATCGGTGTAGCACTATTGTGGCGTATTTCGTATTACACGTGTGGCATACATCGTAGAATTGATTTTCGCCATCGTGTGATTGACATAAAGAAATCTTTGTTGGATTCAAGATAAAACCTAAGAGCAGGAAGAGTGGTTTTTGAATAGAACAATAGTCACGTGTGGGACTGTTTATTGTACGGACGAAGACGAATAATCACACAATTGAACTGTTCCGAATGTTTTTTTTTTATCAATTTTATAGCGTTCGATTACGATACAGATTATTGTCATAATGCACATTTTGTATGCTCGTTCATTTCAATCTTTATCGCATTCAGGTAAAATAAATATTTGAAATATTTTTTTGGAAAAGAGAAAAAGGTAGTTTTTGTCTTTTAACCAGATTTTCCAAAAATAAAAGCCAAATAATTCATTTTAACTTTTCTATTAGATTGAAATACATTGTATGAGGCTCTTTGTTTTGCTGAAACAATTGGGATAACATTATTCTCACTTAATCTTAAATGGAATGAATCTGTTATAAATACGAGATGAATTCTCCGAGATATCAGTTGTGTTTTTAACTTGAAAACGAATCGAGCAAAATCAAGATGAAATTTGTCTACGCTCTTGTCGTTCTTTTCGGTTTGATTGTGAGTCGAATTGATTAGTAGTCATACTTTTTAATCTGTTAAAATGACTAAATTGATTTTTCAAATGTAGGTATTATCAGCCGCTTTTGCCGATCCTGAGCCCGAAGCCGAGCCAGAAGCCATGGCAGCAGCAATTGCTAGTCCCGGTAAAAAAGCATTCGCACGGCTTTCTAGTAGTTGAATTTATCAAGTGAATATCATTCAATTTAGAACCAGACCGAGGATGCAGTTGCTCAAAATGTCGATCAAGCTATAGACACTCATGCTATAGACACTCATGCTATAGACACTCATGCTATAGAC